>NC_090070.1:7065720-7365720 GCF_038355195.1 Osmerus mordax | reverse complement strand
CTGAAATGTGTTTGTTCAAACTGGGGCGTGCCCTTCAAGGAAAGAATACACAGGACCAAAACAATTGCACTGAAAACGTCATTCTGACAGAATAATCGCAATAAATTCATCGGACTTAAAAACATCCCCAGCCTTCCACCTGCATCTACCTTGGATTAACAAAATGCCAAGATAGCCTGAATTGTCTACGCTTGAACTTGATCTAAGACATAACAACTTGTGACTTTTGGATGAAGTTTTTGGATTAACAGAGTTTCTACTTCCTTACAATGTCAACAACCACACCTAGTATCCCTGTGAAGACAGGATAAAAGGATTATCAATGAGACGGCAACTAAGCCAACGCCAGGGCATGTTGTATTATGCCAGAGGAGACAGGGCTATCTTGTTACCATAGGAGCAAAGTAGGACCAACGAAATGCATTAGACTAATGAGAAGATGACATGAGGGTTACAAATGAGAAGATTGCAGTACATATCCAAGAGGCTGTCTCTGTTGTGGTTTGGCTCCATAACGAGGATATGCACTAGGAGAAATCTAGAGAGTATGTGCCCACATGAGAGTCTAGCTGGGCTGGACTGTGACAGGGAGAGTTGAGAGACACCCGCCTTCTGATAAAAACATGATATCTGATGAAACAACAACACACACACAGATGCTCATGAACACACACCCGCACGCACACACAATAACAGCAGGTGGAGAGGGCCATGCAAGGTCGTCGGCACGCTTACCGTCAAACACACGCCCACACCGTTCCCTCGGAGCCCAACCTGGCCTTTTCTCTTCCTGCCAATAGGGCGGTGAGGATTGGGGGGCACTGATGGGTATTGATGATTTCAGTTAAAAAGTCCGGTTGGATAACAAACCCCACCTGGGCGTAGCAGTGAGTCGTTCTGATATCCTGAGACTCATCAGCTTCCGTGACTGCGTGCAGGGAATGTGGCCCAGCTTGTTTCAAAGGCGCAGAGCCTCTCTTACAGCTAACGTCCCACATAATTCGCAGAAATGTCAAACCAGGAAATGTTAAGCCTGAGGGAGGGGGCAGGGGCGACAGGGGAGGGGGCAGGGGGGTGAATCATGCAGTGGCTTGTAGGCATGAAGCTGGGGTGACAACAGTAAGAGGCGACGGGACTGAAGAACTGAAGGAATGACCTAAGGGGAGCCCCTCACACAGCGAGAGTTTCCCTTTTGAGACTGGCATTACTGTCATACATAACCCGTCTCCAATCTTGACAGAATAGGGGTCATAGGAGGATATGTAGACAAGCAGGCTCAACTCAGACAGAGGCTTGGCGTTGAATCTTCTCCCAACATCTCAAGACTATTGTGGACCATTCATGTTCATGCATTTTAAGATTTCACCACATAACAAAACGATTTGCTTCACCTCGCTTTGAGGCCTCAAGCTACTGAGAGCCGTGGTGGGAACGTGTAACTTAGCTCATGTGTCCCTGTAGCCACGCTTGTTTTGTCTATTCATCATATCATTCAACAAACAACTGAGCCCCGGATTTGTTTTCTGTAAAGGTTATTGTAGTATGAATCCAAATCTGCTCAAAGGATTAACTTTCACATGAACTCGTTACACGTCTCAGTACCACGTCTGTACATGTGGCTTCTGAAATACCAAGCATGCCACAGCGACACACACACACACACTCACGTCTGCATGTGACACTCAAGCACAATCACACACACACACACACACACACATGGTTGGATGTCCACACAACCCCCCCCCCCCACACACAGTAATACTAAGCTGTTGGAAAATGATTAAAACCGCATTGTCAGAATGGCGTTAAACTGAATGATTATGAGCCAGTTAATACTCAGCCATCATCTCTGGCAAAAACGCTTTCTTGTGTTCATTTCTTTCAAGTTAAGATGGGCGTGTATAGGGGGATGTTGTCTTTGGACCACCTTGCACTGTGAACACCTGTTTAAATCCTTCACTCGATCTAATCCTGGCTGAATGCATTTCCAACCAAAAATGTCATTGATGGTTAGAACATCAGCCCCTGGCATCCTTAAACCAACTCCAGTCCCAAATCAGCAACCTTTGATCAGGTGATTGTGCGTAGGTGAACATCAGTCCATAATGTTAATCTCCCCCACCCTTCCATACCTTCTATGCAAATCTTAATCATCTCAAGCATTCAGAGCAAAGGGACCTCAACTTTTTTGTTATGGCTCCGTCGTCAAGGCTCCCAGACTACTAGTCATTCCTAACATTACTACACTGATAACTAGTTGAAGCTACAATGAGAAATACCTACCGTCAAATGTTTGAGAGGTATTCATCATGAGTGCAGACTGGTGATTGGTAGTTCTGGTGTGAAGGTTTGCACCACTCCCTCTGGCAAGACTGTCTGAAACGACAGGTAGTTTAGCTAATTGGCTGGGAAAAAAAGCTAAGTTGTATTTCTTACAAGTGTGTCATACAAATGTAATTTCACAAAACATGCTGTAGTGTGTGGTTGTGAACAATGTTTTCTTTTTGGTCTACATACGGTTTCTCACACTTTTCTGTGTTTTTTTCTTTGTGACTTAATTAATATTGCTTATTAACCTATTATGTTGTGTATTCCATTTTAATCTGTATGTCTGACGAATGACTCAAGTTAAATAGGGCTATCAAGTCAATCAATTTAGCTGAAAAGTAAGGTCTTTTAAATTAGCTTAAAAAGGTATTAAAGATCATCAATAACTATTGTGTTATCTTTAGTTATCCAATGTAGTGGACTTGGGTTAAGAACTTTGGAACCATGCATGCCACTGTTAATTCTTATTTTTCAATTTAGAAAACTTTCTGAGCCTTCTATTGATATTTTTTAATGTGTGGGGGTGTGGTTTCAATTGTTAGAGCAGTGCAACCTTTTTCACATTCAATTAAAACAGAACGATATTGAGACATTTTATCCTTGCAACATTTTCACTCAATCACTGTATGCAAATATAACTTCTTTTTTTAATTAACTTAAGGACACAAAAAATCCCATTACTCTGCAAAATAAAATCATCGTTCCTGAATGTACTCTGTGGAGTGATAAACTATTAAACCTGATCATGATCTGCTCTGAACAGGGTATTAAGTAAAGCACCTTGGGGCATGGGAGTATCTGTTGTCCTGAAAAACTATTACACCAAGGAGTGGCACACTTTACTTTCATTCCCTCGTCTGAACAACAGGGATGGGCTCATATCTGAAACCCAGCCAGACAGGTTGAGGCAACCCCAACACAAGTCAGTTGAGGTGTATGAGGGGGGGAAGGGTGTGTGTGTGTGTGTGTGTGTGTGTGTGTGTGTGCGTGTGCGCGTGTGTGCGTGTGTGTGTGTGTGCCTAAGGAGGCGTAGTTAAGTAAGATATGTGGTGAGGGGTTGTATGTGGGGGTGGGTAGGAGAGGGGCTGCCCACTCTCTGCCCAGAAGACCAGTGACACTGGTAACACAGGTCATGAGGTTTCTCATAACAACCAACCATTAAAAGCGGTTCATCAAGCTTTTATTTCACAAGCGTCTATTTCTTATTGAACTAAATGAATTCCAAAATGTGTCTAATTGGATCGATGGAAAACAGTACTGTTTGGAGTACCGCAGAAAGTGTGAAGTTGATAGAAGGTTTATCATAATTCATTCCTGCTTTTTTGTTTTTATTCTCTTGTTGATGGCATGTGGCCAGGGTGGATTTCTGACTAGTCTTCTGTCTTAAAGGCTCCCCACAACTCTGGCAGGAGACCCTGAGGGTCTGTCACGTGGAAACAATCCAAAGAAGAGCTTAGACTGCAATTACAGTTGACACTTCAGGTAGCCTTTGAAGCCCATTGTCTTTGAACAAGCACCTAGGCCCACACTAACTTTAACTTCAACTTTCAACTTTATTTATCCTTATAAAGGAAATGAGTGTGCAGCAGGGGTCAGGAACACATACACAGACACACAACAGCACCGCCAAATACCAACAACATTACACAACACAGGACACACAATGGAGACACACCTTCCCCCAAACCCAATGACAGGGTCCAGTTGGGACAGTAGCCTACAACAGGAATCCATCAAAATGGCAATTGACAATTTTTTTTTTTTATTAATGGATTCCCTTGGCAAGATTATGGGTTGCTGCATCAGTGGTTTTATCAACAGGTGTCCATTACTTTGGTATCAATTTCAGCAAAACTGGGAAATATTATTGTTCACAGGATGGGAAGAGGAGTGGAGGGGAAAGGATGAGAGGCGAATAACCTAACCCAAAGGGAGTCAGTCATAGCTTTCTGGTGGATACACACTGGCAAGGGATGAAATGATGTAAAGGGCCAGTCTAAGATTGTTAACTAAGATTGGCTTCGCCAATAATTTACAGTACTGTTCACTGTGTATTCATTTGCACCATAATCCACCTCCTGGTTGATACAGTTTCATGGGGACAGAGTTGCAGTGGAGTGTGTGGAGGAAGGGTCTGCTCTCTCATGCATTCTTCTTCTCCTGCAAACCTCTACAGTACTGGCCATCTACTTTATTTGGAGAGCCTGGGAACCCAGGCTCCTGAAGTCCTGTGTGTGGGTGTAAGTGTGTGTGTGTGTGCGCACGTGTTAGTGTACGTGCAATGTGCATGAGATTATAACCCTTACAGGACTCCTACCACTGTGTCCCCTCCATGATCCAGTCGCATAATGACATGACATTTAGAATACAGATTAATGAGGGGGTAATTACAGTAAGTATATTTTAAGATGGGACTACATATCTTAAGCGATGCAAAGCTATGATTACAGAGGGTGTGGATCAAGCTCTTCATACCATGGCTTAAGAAGACATTCACGTTGAATTTTGAAAAGCACTGGGTTTAGATCTGACATAGTATTGTCCTGAAAATACCAGGTTCTCACATTGAATGGTTCACTGGTCTTTCATTAGGGTTCTAATATATTGTTTGAGCCTTTATGTATTCATTTTGAGTTGTGATTAGCGGTTTCATTCTAGTACTGTATGTAGTACACTTTCGTATTCATGTTTTGTCATGCGTTTCAAAGTCAATGTTGACCTAGAGAACATTGTTTGCTGTCTATTAGACAAGAGACATGACAGACAGAACTCAACACCCTAGCAACAGTGTAGACAGAGGCTAATTACAAGATGATGACAACATGGATTAAAGAGCAGGTCATCAAAACTGATCCTGATTCCTGTGTATTACAACTGATTGAAATGACTTTATAACAGTACCATTTGTAAATGTAAGTTTATGTATCCAGTTTGTGTTTGTCAGTTTTTATACGGCTAAACTTACATACCACAGAAACCGCCTGTTTGCATCTGTTTGCACATAGACAATGGTTGTAATGTGTGCCCCAAAAAGTAAAATATATTGTACTAGATATGTCAAAAATATGCTGAAAGCAAGACTAGAGTTCCATACACAAACAGCCACCTCTGGCAAATTACAATCACGAAACCAGTTTTCTTCACAGTTAAATGAATGTCAATGTTCTCATCGACTTATTCATGCTGACTTAATTAAGGAGTTATGTCCTACGTTGTGAGAGCCTGTTCTCTCTGATGGACAACTACATAACATGTCGAAGTACAGTACTACTGTAGGCCTGTTTAACCGAAGGCGGCGATCAAAATGTGTTTGAGTTGCACGCAAGCACGCAAGCACGCACACACACACACACACACACACACACACATACACACACACGCAAGACTGCTTAGATAGATGGCTAAGTTTCCTGCATGCAGCCCTACAGTATGTGTGTGTGTTTGTACGTGTGTCTGTTGAGCAACAGGTAGTCTGTTAAGAATGCTTTTATGTGAACCTTGGAGGACTTGTCAGGCGGTTGGGCTCAGGACTACGTGAAGGCTCTTTTTCACACCCCTAAAGCACAGATGAGCCCCTTTGAAACATACACTACGAATGAAAGGCGCTAAGAAATGACATTATTGATCGTGTTACATTGGTGAGGAAACATTTGTAGGATGGCATCTAATGCCACGTGTAGCCTACTTGATGTTTGCACTCGGATCATATGCCAAGTCATAAATGTATCTCTATCTACGCCAACAGTCAAACCACTTTTAGAGTCCATATAATACTCTTGGAGGAACATATTTGTTATCCTTTATAAAGGAATGGCATAGCACAGCTCAATCTCATCTGACATTAACTATTTTGTCAAGAAACAGCATTTCCATTGTTCAATCTTACTTACACTTACATATTTACTTCACATTTCTTGTAAACTTAGTCGTTATAATTTTGCGAAAGACATAGACTTCATGGCAAAATCGTGTGAAACTATCCTCATATTTACAACTGACTCGATTTAAAAACAGACCGTAACAGCATTCTGACATGGGGATGATACAATAGGTGGGAGTCTTTCACGCGCACCACACCTAGGGCACTTTCTCACTTTTCAGGGCTGACACACCTGTTAATGATGTGTGATGCATATCTCTCTCCTGTAAATAGTTATCTATGCACGCCCTGAAGCCGCTCCCACGTGGTAAGGGTAGCCTATATATTCTGCTACTGTAAGGTAGTCCAGTACCAACTCTTAATTTACCATTCGGCGATTTGAAGTGCTTATCCATCACAACCGGTGTCGCCATGAGTACCTTGTCCCAGCGCAGTTATTCCTCCGGCCGTCCCTCCTCTGCCTCTCTCTACGGATACTCATCTCGAATTGGCATGTCAAGGGCACCAAGTGTCTATGGAGGTGCAGGGGGGCAAAGCGTCCGTGTGTCCTATGCTTCGGGCTCAAGGGGCGGCTTTGACTTGTCCAGCGCGGCCGGAGGGAACAATGCCGCCAACGAGAAGGCTACCATGCAGAACCTGAATGACCGTCTGGCCACCTACCTGGACAAGGTCCGCTCTCTGGAGACTGCCAATGCCAAGCTCGAGTTTCAAATCCGCGAATGGTATGAAAGGAAAGCTCCCATCGTCAATGACTACAGCAAATACCAGGCTATTATTGCTGACCTGCGCAAAAAGGTGAGCACAATTTAACGTGTAATTATTTTATTTCATATTGTATAAAGCATATTAAGTCACATTAGGCTATTGATTGAAAATACACCAATAAATGCTACACCAAGGTAGTTACACTGTAAGCATGCCCTTAGGTTGTGGATTTAAAAAAACATTGAGCGCAGTTGCCTCAGAAATATACTCTGGGGATTAAGCGATAAAACTGTGTGGAATAGACAGGTTTGTCTTGATAGTCTACACTGTGTATTTTCTCAAATGGCCGAGTTAAATTATGATTTATTTATTATTCATTTTAAAATGTAGACCTATAATTATTATTGTTTGTAAAACTGTCACACCAGTTTATTTTACCTTCAAAGTGTTTTACTGTCGTTCGTATTTTAACATCATGCTATGCTAGCCACTTACACATTAAAGGTAACTTGATTAAACGTGAACATGTGATTTTCACCTTGGCGCGCAGGTCACAATTACACCTTTGACATTAACAGATGCTTGACCTTAGAAAATGGCCGCTTGGGTTACCTTTGATTCACCCATAAACACTTCAAGTGTTATACCAGTTTATGGAGAGAAAATTATTTAACGTTGTTCCATGTTCTTTTTTACTTTTATTCCAGATCAGCGTTGCTTCCTTGGACAACGCCAGGATCCTCCTCATGATTGACAATGCAAAACTGGCCGCTGAAGATTTCAAACTCAAGTGAGTGAAAACAAAGAGTCTTTAAAAAGTCAATCAACTTTGTCTATCAAATAACAACACAGCAAGACCCTAGTTTTATGTAGGATGCACATGTTTGCCAGATCACTTCATCAAAGTCACATCACACCACTGTGGTGAATGTTGTGGTCAGCGGAAAGTGATAGGCCTGGTATAACTGGTTTAGTCAAGTTTCCTCTTACTGTTGGCGGCAACACTGTTGAGCTAGTCAGTTGACCATGTTCGGCACGAGCACTCACGTGCTTTGCTTTTCCCGCGGCAGGTATGAGAACGAAATGTCAATGCGCATGTCGGTGGAGGCAGATATCGCAGGACTGAGGAAGGTTCTGGATGAGCTCACCATGTCCCGGTCCGACCTGGAGATGCAGATTGAGGGCCTGAAGGAGGAGCTTCTCTATCTCAAGAAGAACCACGCTGAGGTTGGTGCTCGATGGAGTCCTTCAGCAGGGCCCTGACAAGTGTCTAACCCTTAAAAGTAGTTTTAAAAAGTGGCGCTTCTTCCATCTTTGGATTGTTCTCATTGTTTGCTCAGCGGTATTGTCTTTGAAGGGGTAATTGATGGTACACAAACGCAAAAGGTTGTGTTTGATGTACCCACTAGCTTTGTGTACCTTTTAAGCTGGTGATACTGGTGCTGTCACCACAAAGGCAGTTTCACCACAATTGAGATGACATAACCTTCAGATGAATCGCTCACGTCACAGTATTTACTTTTAGCCCTGTTCTAAAGCATGGGAATAAACCATGCAACAGATATCTACACTTTAACCATACATCAATAAGGGTCTCATTCGTGACAAGTTGGCCACTTAACACCCGACCCCAGCTAAACCCTTTCCATTTCCCAGGCGACCTCTCGCCTGGTTCTGACCTCTCCTGACCGTGACATTTTCTCGCCACCGCCTATAGGAGATGGACTCAATGCGCGCCGCCCTGAGCTCCAGCACGGTCAACGTGGAGGTGGACGCCGCGCCCCAGGAGGACATGGCCCGCGTGATGGATGAGATCAGGACCCAGTACGAGGGCATCGTGGATAAGAACCGTCGCGAAATGGAGGCCTGGTACAAGGTCAAGGTGAGGAGAAAGAGACAACGACACTGGAAGAGTTTCCCTCGAGTGTTGCCTCCAAAAGTCTAAAACCAGCCAAAAGAACCGCTCTTTCAAACACACTGAGCCGTCTTTTGAACAACAAACTAACAACCAAGCAGATATGTCAGCCATGTTTGTTTTTTTATTGTATTACAATCCTATTTCTCACTACTGTCATGGATTTCATGAAATGTACAGTTCAGATTCACATGACCCTGACCATGCGGTTCTTCTCCTGCAGTTTGATGAGCTGAACAAGGTGGTGACAAGCAACACACAGGAACTCCAGATGGCCCAACAAGAGCTCAGCGAGCTGAAGAGGACCTTCCAGAGTCTGGAGATCGAACTACAATCCCAGATTAACCTGGTAAAGACCTCTCACACACACACAGATTGTAAATTCTGTTCTGAAACATGTGACCTTAACAACGTGTTACAGCTCATATAACTCATGTTTCACTGCTCAACAGTCATTTGTTCTTTTACAACATTACATTCACAGTGAATTTGTCACTTAAAGTGGTAGGAAGTGAGGATCCCTAACACATTCCTATCTTAAGGGACGGGTGGTCCTCTGGTTGTGTGTAACTGTTAATGATGATGGATGAACTAAAGAGGCAATGAGTCAATCATGTCTAGAGCAAATAGTCCAGATCATGTTGAATCTTGAAACCCAAGGCGACGATGCCTGTCCAATCAACCATCGCACTCGACAATTAATTCATACTCCTCCTCAACCACCCTTCTGCCCCTCTCACCCTTCTCCTCATCTCTTTCTCCTCCTCCTCTTTGGCCTCCTCTTCCTCCTCGACCTTCTCCTCTTCCTTCCTCTTCCTTCCTCTTCCTCCTCTTCCAGAGATCCGCAATGGAGGGCCAGCTGACCGAAACACAGAACAGGTACAACAGGCAACTGAGCCAGCTCCAGATCACGGTCAACAGCCTGGAGACCGAACTCGGGAAGATGAAGATGGACATTGAGAGGCAGGCCTGCGAGTACAAGATGCTGCTGGACATCAAGACCAGGCTGGAGATGGAGATCGCCGAGTACAGGAGGCTGCTGGACGGAGAGGACGTGAGGTAAGACGAGTGCCGTCCACGTCCAGGGCAGAAGGCCCAACTGTAGCAACGACCCCGATTCCAATGCTACTCACAGCCCTTATCCACGAGATACAGTATCTACTGGATATGGGTGTGGGCCAGACAGCACTATTGAGAGATATAACGTTTGCAGAGGGGTCGGATTGTCAAGGTGTCAACACTCACTCTGTCCTCTCTCTTCTCCAGCCAATGCGTGGTCATAAAGAAGGTCGAGGTTGTGAAACGTAAGTTGAGGGAGAATTCTTTCCCTTTCCATCTCACATCATCACATGATACATCGTTCTTAATAACAGACGAATACCGTAAATCATGCATTGTTGGCATCAGGGAACGTTTCAAATGAAATTGTGCCTGATCATAAGTTGGTTAGGGTTAGTTTCATTGTATTCCCATTTATTTCACTCGAAGTACAACATTCAAAGTGTGCTGATTGCTCGGCATGCTTTTTCCTGTTCTACAGAGGCACCCGTGATCACCAAGAGGGTCAGGACAGTCGTCGAGGAGGTGGTTGACGGAAAGGTGGTCTCTCGCACAGAGGACGTGGATGTGGCAGTTGTCAGCAAGTAGAGATGCCCACCCTGGCCCCCCCACCACCACCACCACCCAATATTGTCCCCCTGACTTGACCCATGCCCCCATTCCTAAATGTGGACCCACAGATGGATAACTTCCCAGTAACATCAAGAATATTTAATTTAAGACTATTATATTTCAAACCAAAACTACTCCTAAACAGCTGTTATAATGCCTGACTTTGGCTACACCACTGATACTCATTTGTACTTATCTCAGATAAGATACCCTACCAAAATGTCCAGCATAAAAAAAACACAATAAAGAAGCGGTACGGCATATGTTTACATGTTATGGTTATGTGTCATTTTTTTACCTGATTGCATATGTCTGTCACGACGGGATTGAGTGTGGATGTGTAGTAGATAAGTGTTAATGTAACCTAGCAAGATAAATCAGAGGTTACCTAAGGTTAAATAGGAAGGAAGACCCTTTTTGAGAATGGCTCAAGGACCGAGTGCTGACTTGGCACATCATCCTTTTATGAACTTTGAAAAAGAAAGCTAATTTCTTTAGTAGGGCAGTTAATTTGGGTGCATACGGCTCATCAGAGAAATCCTCTCATATACTGCACCTTTGGAATCAGTAACATGAAGGTTAATGTAGAATTTGGTCACTTTATCTGGTGAGACAGATCTGCATTGTCATTAACAAGAACAGAAATGAGTAAGGAGACTACACTCCACACTCCAAACAAACTAGCTAAATAATATTAATAACTGGGATATGGTGTAGTTCCATGCCCAGATGATAACACTTGTTAATATGAGTTCCTGAATTATCAGAAGAAAGGAGAGTGAAGCAGCCCTCCAAAGACATTTCTTTTGTACTGCATGTATCGTTAAGACTGGGACAAAATTCAGAGTTCAAGTAAAGTGAGACTTGATTACTTGAATCAGAGTTCAAGTAAAGCAAAATCATTCTTCTTTTGGCATTGTTTACATTGATAGGGACAGTTGAAGAAACTGGAATGCCTAGAGGCCTGACGATGAGAGGTTGTGTTCATGTAAGATAGGGGTCTACAAGGTAAGGAAATAAGTGGAATATTTTACTGAAAGGTTCCACTAGATGGCAGCAGCATTGCACTATTGTAAAACAGAACCATATTTAAGAAAACGGCAGATAAGCACTGCAAGTTTAAGTTCGTGTTCACACGAACAGGTTTGTATCGATTAAAACTAACTCTGGTGTAATTGCTCTGTTAGTGGGTGTGATTTGCACTTCAGGTCCACCGTAGTTAGTGCCGTTTATTTGAACAAGTGTGAACGCTGTCATCCGTATCCTGGTGCGCACCAAACAAGCGGACCGCTCGAAAAGTAGGTCTCTGTCCGCTATAAACAAACGCAACACCGACCAAAGAAGTAGCATATACCTGCAGAGCCGGAGACCCCGGAGAGCTGCAGTTTCAGGACCGCAGTGCACCGCAGTTCTAGGACCCTCGTTTTATCTGACAGCGAGTAGACCAAAGACTTATTTTTTTGTTTTTTTGTAAAAACAATATATATATATATATATATATGCATAGTGACAATACAGAAACAAAGAACAGAATACATTATATTGGTACTGTCACGGTGGCTGGCTGGCAGGTAGACCCAAATGCAAGACTCAGACCCAGGAATTAAATTAAAGATTTATTTAAACTAAATTGGAGAAAAGGCAGGACTGCAGTAGGGGGGCGTAGTTAACACGGAGCAGTAATAATCACAGAACAAAGAGGCAATAATTAATTATCATTTAACAACCGTGTGGAGGAGACAGAAAAGTCATTTGGGGTTATTTTTAACCAAACGAAGAGAATTAAGAAGTGTCAATTTATATCCTAAAGGCATGGAAGGATGGCCATCCTTGTAGCCATTTTTGTTTGTGGAGGAAAAATTTGTCTTGCAGAGTAAAAAAGTTGACAACAAATTCCAAAGGGTAGTTCACAGGGTTCTCATAATAAAAGAGAAAATCCTTTGCATTCAGAGAATGCGATAATTAAAAAAGCTAATAATTGAAGTCACTGGATATATTTTATGTCGAATTTTGAAGTGAACCTCCTTTACCTTATTTGTGGTACAGTATTTACTCGGTAACAGCCAAGCTTTTGGCCAGTTAATGTCCTGAACCAAAGATCCTCAGTAGAGTCTGAATTGAAAGATCTGGCGAATATGTTTATTATCACACTTTCTGTCTAACACATCAATCCCATTCAAAAGTAATTTATTTTATGTTGCATTGTCCGTACCAAAAGAAAGGTGACTTTTGATAAATTGAAATTGGACGCCAGTCAATACACTGTGCGTCTTTATGCGGTTTAGGGATGAGTGAAATAATTCCTTGTTTCATAGTAGTAGTCATCTCCTTTTGCTCCACACACTTTATACATACAAAGCAAAGACCCTGAATATTCCCAAAAATGCACATAAAATTCCACTGAAAGCCCATCTATACCAGGAGCCTTTCCTTTGTTCATGGAATGGAGAGCTTTCCTTATTTCAGCAACATATTAGAATCACAAACTGCTTTGTAAGTGCCATTGATTATCGGAATATATTTACTTATTTTCTCAATGAACATGCTGCAGTTACTGGGATTAAACTGGGAAGTGTACAGACCTTTGTAAACCTTTGTAACAAATTCTGAAATTAACACAGGGTCTTTAGATTTGGTACCATTTATATTAAGAGAAGTCAGGGTTTTTCTTTGGCCATTCCTCTTCTCCAGTGAACAAAAATAACTACAGTTATTCTCGCCCTCTAACCATTTGGCCCAATATCTTATAAAGGCCCCTTTAGCTAAATCCAAGTACAACTAAATCGAAATTATGAGATACGTAAGTCATAATTTCGTATTTTTGCACTGCTTGCCTTCCCACAGTTCACGCTCGGAGGCGTGTCCGACAGGTTAATACAGAGTTGTACTAGTTCTCTAAGGTAACTATTGTTGTAGTCAAAGCCAAGCGTGCAGACTTGGGTTCATGTACTCACAATATCGATCAAAATACCACTTTTACACAACATTTGTGTAAAAATACACAATATTTTACTAGTGCAAGATTACAGTAGACTACATGTTACGCCACCGGTCACTCAACCAGTCGTGTGTCTGCTGGGCTAGCGAGCTAGTAGCAGTGGCACAGAACAGTCACGTAATGTGACGAGAATGAATTTAAAGTATAAAAACACACCAGGGACATTGACAACATCGGCAACCCTGCACCATTCATTATTATTTTAATGTAATCTTTAAATTCAGGCTCGTTACATTTCGGGACTTTGTTCTGAACAGGAACGCCCGGCTTCATTGAAAATGAATTGGAAGCCGACGCTCGATTTAGTATCTCATAATTATGACTTAATTTGTCAATTATTATTTTTTTTTACTGGCGGAAATGGGCTTCCATAGATATTAGATTTTTACCACATAACTAAATTACTTCTGAATTCAGACCCTGTAAATCATTAAGAACACCCTACCTATAATTCCCTCACTCATATTGATCTTTGTTCTTTATACCTTGATGCTTATGTTATAGGTTGGTAATCTTCATGACAGGAAGGTTGTAAACACATGCTGTTCTACTGTTCCAGATAGAGGTGGTGCCATCTTTGATGACTCTGCTGTTCGACGGTTACAGAGGCCTTCACTGGTGAGATCATCAGAGGGTGGAGAGGGCAGCCAGTACCAATGCATGGAAAAACTCTCTCAGGGAAGGTGTCCGTGAATGTGTGCAGGTGTGTCTTTCTATCAGGGTCAGAGAATGCCAGCTTTCCTCCGTCCCAGTCCAGCTGCACTCTGATCCTCTGGGGTTTCTGTCTCACTGTGAGAACAGTGACCGACCCTGATGAGGATGCTGCTGTGTATTCACCGTTGTAGAACCAAATTCCCCAGTATCCACCCAGTTTGTCTCCCTTCCTCTGGACAGACTTGGCTACCACGCCCAAGTACCAGTCTGTACTGTCTCCCATCTCAACATCCCAGCTGTGTGTCCCTGAGTTGAAACCCTCAGAGACCAGGACCCATCTATATCTGTCAAACCTCTCTGGGTTGTCAGGAATCTGCTGTCTCTCCAGACTGACTTTCACACGGGTCAGATCCTCAGACAGGATGAGGGCTGGGTGGGCAGTGTTGAGGTCCAGAGTCACAGGAGCTGAGGAGAGAGGTCAGGTTTGTGTTGATGCAGTGCTCAATGTTTACACTCTCACCCACCAGGAGTGGACACCATGACAAACCCAGTAATGATTACATATCATGTATGTGGATGTGTCAGGGGTTTTAATGATCATGTTGTATTTATAACATTATGCAACAAATGTATATTTAACCTAGTAGCCTGATATTGTTGTGATATTTGGTAGAGCAGTTCATTGGATCAAGGAACAAGGGTAATGTACAGTAAGTAGCCTGTACTGTAGTGTTAAGGATGGTGTATGGACAGATATGATCACAATAAGACCGATCCTGATCAGTAATGCAGGATACTGTAAGTAATATTTGAATATTACTACATGATCTAATACTCACTGTATGTGACAATGTCCTGCATCTTCTCCCAGACTCTGAAGGTCAGGTTGCCCAGGTGTTTGGCCACGTCTATCAGTGCTCCTGAGACCAGCTGTGGATCCGGCAGAGTGGACTGGGCTCTGGAAGAACATTCTGGAATCAGAGCTGGTGTGGGGTTTGGTTCGCAACCACAGAGAAGAGAGAGACAGGAGGCAGGTCACTTACCTTGTCACTGTGTCTTTGTAGTTCTGTGGAGATACAGAAGATGAAGTTAGACACTCATAAACACACCCAGCCAGCCATTCCATATGAACTTAGAGAGATCAGTCCTGACCTGCAGGAATAAGATGTCTTCAGCTCTCAGCTCCTCCTCTATGGCTCTGATTGTGTGTGAAAGTGTTGATATCTCTCTGTTCAGCCCCTCAATCTTCTCCTTCATCACCTGACTCTTCTGCTTCTCCTCCTTCCTCAGTGCAGCAATCCTGGCCTCCTCTTCCTCTTGTAGAAACTGGTGAAGGTTCTGAAACTCCTCCTTAATCCGCCTCTCTGTGTGCTGGATCTGAATCTGGAGACATGCAGGTTCATAAAGGGGTTTAGGGGACCAGAGTTTTCAATGTCAAAACAGTGATGTATTATTATTACTCATCTTATTTACCTTAAAGTGTTCTGCTGTTTGATCACAGGTATGTTTAACCTTATTAAAGACTTCCAGCTTCTTCCGTAAGGATTTCAGAGCAGGCTGGAGTTTCTCCTGGAATGAAACAAAACATGTTTTGAGGAAAGGTTGTTCATTCTCTCATATGTAAGAGTGATGAATATATGGGGAGATCATTAGAACCGTGTCTGTCCGACACAGGCTGGTTGTATTAAGCCGGACATTTTGTGTGAGACAGGTGTTGCTGTTCCACTAACCATCGGAGATGAAAACACTGTACTATGAAAGACACTATTGAGGAGACTCATATGCATCAATGTTAACTAAACTCAAATGTCAAATGTAAATGTACTTCCTGGATTCTGACAGGTGAGTCAGGTAGTAGGTGGGGCTTCAGCAGACCAGGAAGTATACTGTACCAGTGTGTACTGGAGGAAGGGCAGACAGAGAGACAGCTGATCTGTTTCTTCTCAGGAGAAATTCAAACTCCCCCCTTTCACCGTTGATGTGTGTTGCAAGCTGAATGGCTGTTGTTTAATTAGCAGAAATGACCTTCACCATGTGTACGTTTTTATGAGACACTGTTAATTAAATCGTCTATTAAAGAATGGCACAGAGTCGTCGGACTCAAAGAAAGTACAATAGTTTTCATTCTTGCCAGCAAGGAGACAAGTTTGATCGCGATGCAAAGTTGTCTGGGTCTCTAGTCTTCATGTAAGACCATTTAAAACATATTGGTGGGACGTCCCCTCCCCTGCATAGCAGCTGTCAAGGTGATCGATCCCAGAGTTGTCGTGCACGTGCACGTGTGTGCATGCGTCCCTTGCAGGACCCTTCTAGGCTGACCAGTTGGCCCAATCAGTACAGATAAGATGAGCATATTTATGGCATCTCTAGTAAGATAATGGTCAGCCTAGGTCAGCTTGTTTACATAAGCCTAGTGTCATCTATAGTTCATGTTGGGGGGGTTCTCCTTTCTGCTGAGAAGGAATGCTAAGCACCAGTACATTCTTAATTTCTCTGACACTCTGCCTCTCTCTCCTGCCTCTCCTCTCTCCCTCCTCTTCACTCTCTTCCTCTCTCGTTCCTTTTCTCACTAATGAGATATGCCAGTGTGAACACTAAGCGAACATGTATTATCTTCATATAATTTCGGTCCGGACCAAGAGAACCAGGAGAACCAAACTATAAGTGTGAACACGACCTGAGAGGAAACAGCAGAGAGAGCTAGAGAGCCTCATTTTAGACTTTAGGTAGAGACTTTTACAGGGGTGGATCTAGATAAACGGGTGGATCTAGATATTTTCACCTGGGATGACAAGGGGGTGACAGGAGGCATAGAGTGACGGTGTGACCTGATGCCACCATAAATTATTATAACATTGTGGTTTGAATAATGCTAATAATATTAATATTATTGAATGAAAGGTACTATAATGTAAACATATATATTTTAGCATTGGGCGATTGGGGTGACAAGTCTTTTTCGCTGGGGTGGCAGCCACCACGGCTTGCCACGCCTTGGATCCGGAAGTGACAGTGACTCATTTCATCCACTACATGATAGCCTTGTGGTTGGCAGCACACTCCCTGAACCTGAGTGTGTAAGGAGAGTCTAGGACACTGGATGTCAGTGTGGTTCCACCACAGCTAAATCCTCCTAGCAACATGAAGTTGTTAGTCTGACCTGCGTGAATGGCCCCATGATATGACTTGAAGAAATGCCAACAAAACAAGCTATAAGTGGATATTTTGTCAAAACTTTGGAATTGGGACATGGTGAGACCGTCCTGCAAAGTTTTACACAAACATGCAGGGTTTGGAGAAGTTGAGTCATACTTGTAGCTTCCAACTCCAGCTTGGTTGGGAAAATGTGGATCACTTTCCTGCTTGTTGTTCAATTGCTCCCTTGGTGGTTAGCAATCTGACCAGTTGGAACACCAGGTTTCAGACAACATAACTAGGCTACAGTATCAGGTCTCTTTTGTTACAGAACAGTAGGCCTAATGTTTCTTTGAGGGAAAAATATAAACGGCATTTGAACCACAGCTGTTAGAGGTAAAATGTAGCTTTATCACATGCAAGGGACACTTACAGTACTATAGCCTACATCTATATGTTCAGACAGTTTGGGAATAATTGAAACTCTGTTCCTTTGTGCTTCAGTGCTGCATCTCACACAGATACAGATACAGCAATGTGAAACCAATTGACAGAAAGCATTCATCCTATAGGCTACCTTAGTTCCTCACACTGATATACTGTTTGGGTAGTGTTAAGAACAGGGTGGGGTTTTGACAAGGAACATTTCTGACCTGTTCAACCCTGCTCCAATGTGTAATGTCTCCACAACTACAACCGTTGTGCAACAACGTTACATACAGTACTTGCTCGCAACAGGATTGTTGCAGTGTCGTTTTATGGTAGTCTGACTCAGATTTCAATCTGAGTGGAGAGGGGGCGGGATGCATGACGCAATGCAGGACAGGAATTCTAAAACCGACAAATTGATGACGGTGTTTGATCAAGTGGCAATGGAGAAGCAACTGAGAGCAGCGCTAGGGTTTGAAAATTCACATGTTGCTAGCATTTGGCCGAGCATCAGAGAAGCAGAACGGAGTTCGCAAGTATTCCACGCTCTCTCTCGCCGTTGGTAGATTCCAAGTTTTGCTGCGTCCGCAGATGTTTAGACTTTCACAGATAGCTCTGATGCTAGGCACTGTCTGTGACCTGGGGCCGAGGTTAGGAATTTTCTTGGCCTTTGTGTCAAACTTAACACAGCACAAGAATAGGCTGTGGATGGCATTGCTTCCCTATGAGGCATTTTTCTTCTCACCCCCTTTAAAGACAAATATTGTCAAATGAGCTTGATAGTTTATCAATTTAGTAATTATGTCAGACTTCAATAAGTGACAAGGACATTGATCATAAGCATTTAAACTGTCTCTGACCATGGAAACTGTTGTCTGCCAACTCCAGTGAAGCAAGGCACTCCCAGAACACTTCAACAATCTAAATGTATGCTGTTACCACCAAATCACAAACTCAATTGATGTTTTTTAGAAATTTTGAAAACAAGATCAATTACTTTAAACATCTCTAACACGGCATGAGTCAGACTACAAAAAAATTAGCTGTAAAGTTATCTGGGCAGTTTAACAGTTAACACAAAATTAATTACCCAACCAGTAGTGCAAACAAACAGTAAAATTATGTATTAGATACAGGGCAAACTGCACTGTCCTAAACTGCATGCAGAAACGTATAAACAAAGAGATTTTGATTCTTGGATGTGTCTGTTAACTATTGTCAGAGTAGGCTATCAACCTGTAAACCAAAACAATGATTTAAAATGACTGAGGTAAAGTCTGCATCCAAAATCCATGTTACCTAAAGCTGAGGTCACCACTGAAACTATAGTGTTTCATCAACAAAGACTGCAATTACATTCTCTAAACAGTTCACAGAGACAGATGGGATTACGCTATAATGAGAAACACCTGAGGGTTTCTTCCATTCTTAATGCCCCATTCTTATCATTATCTTTCCCTCTTGAGAACACAATCACGGGTTCCATTATAATATATGTTCTTGTTCAATCATATGAAGTCCTTGAGTGTTCTAGTGGGGGTGGTGTTTGTGTGTGAGTGTGGAACTTTTCGTCGTCGGAACTGCCGTTTCATGCTATCCGTACAGAACTTTGCACGTTTTACAGAAGGCTTCCATCATGAACGCAGATAGACACAAAAAATACACAGTTACACACCCACAAGTCCGACACCCCTGCCCAAATCCACTGCTCTCAATCAGAGTTAGTGCAAGGAGCAAAGTGCAGCAGATAACCGCCCCGCGTACTAAAGGCTCTCTTTGTACAGCCGGTCTGTGTTTGCCTCCCAGTCAATGTTTATATCAGCGTTCCCTTGGCAACAGAGGCTCTTGGTGAGTAACAGACTGTGCATGTTCCAGCACTGTGTTGAAATGAGTTGACCAGTGGGGTGTGGTCCCTTCATAGAGTTGTTTCGCCGCACCCAGGGTCATTTACTAGATTCAACCATTCGTACCAGCCCCTCATTCAGTTGTGTTTGGAGAGGTGAGCTGCCAGGTCAAAATGATCTCCAGGGGCCTACCCTTCAACTTCCCCATGGCAAGTTTTGTTTCCCCAAATCTGAGTTTGCAGCCATTGTCTACCAACATCCTGACAACCCCCGCTCTTATCTAACATGAAGCCATCTGTAGTAACCCGAGGTTGTCATGCCTACGGACTAAATACATGTATGTGATGGAAAAATATCTGGCTCCTTTGTGTGTGGTGTTTCCCATGTCAGTGAACTCACTTAAGTCACACAGTAAGAATTTATATTCACCAGCAGATTTATTGTCAGAAACAACACATTCATTCACAACAGGGGCCAGCAATTGTTCCTCAGTGCAATTCTCCCTTAAATCTTATCCTAATTTCGATACGTAAACTCCAGTTCTAGTGAGTAACATTATGTTAGAAAATTACAGTGCTAACAAGTCAATACCCCAACACATTTTCTTTGGATTGACAGCTATTCTCTTTGTAACAATGTATGTGAGTGAGTGGGTATTTCTGAAAATGTCCTGCTCTGCCAGTAGAGTCGAGCATCTAGCTGGATGAGCGCACTGTGGTGTGTGTGACAGTGGATTTGGTTCCACCTGTGGAGAAGACAGAGTCAAGTTAGAGTCAAGCAAAGAATCTACTGTTACGCTTACACTGCTATTCACACAGAACTGCATACGGTGTCTATATTGTGTACATACTGAGGAAGATATTTACCTGAGACAACAGGTCTGCAAAGGTGGAGGAGGAACAGCAAAAAGAGAAAAGTGTGAGTGGTCAAAATGCTAGAATCTTCCACACAAACCTCTCATTTTAATCCTCGAACCTAAACGTTCCTTGAACTATCAACCTTTTTTTACTCAACTTTAGGCTGACTATAGGCCGCGACATTTGACATTGTTAGGAAGCACAGGAACTATTTGAATGGCACCTGGATTCCTCGGTCTCCAGGAGGTTCCTGTAGGTGGAGATCTCCTGCTCCAGCCTGGTCTTGATATCCAGCAGCATCTTGTAGTCCTGGCCCTGCTGCTCTATGCTGGAGCGCACGTTGCCCAGCTCCTGCTCCAGCATGTTGATCTGGTTCTGGTAGCCGGTCAGCATGGCGCTGTAGCGAGCCTCGGTCTCTCGCAAGGTGTTGTCAATTGCTGCTTTCTGCGACGGGGAGAAGAGACGGCGGCGGGGTCAGTCACCGACGAGCTGCACCTGGCGCTAAAGAGACATGCTAAACCCTATGCTAATATCCGTCAGCTAAGTAAATGCCACCCACGTCCATGCTATTAGGATAATGTCAGCAAAGCCAACCATGCTGTTGATACTGGAACCCATTCAGCATGAGATGTGTCCACAAACCAGACCTTGCTAGACGCTAATGCAATGTTTTTTTTTCAAGATTCAGATAGGGATTTTTGTCATCGGATGAGGGTATATTCAGGAGCCAATGCAAAAAATGTGTCAGCAGTGCATCTCAAAACTGATATTCTTCATCTTAGCTTAACATAGTTCAAGTGACTTACAGTTATGAAAAGGGTATTGCTTGGAATGAAAATTCCCAGCTGGTTACAGAAAATCTATGGGAGCAAAGCTCTGGGTCAGCACCACTACATTCCATTAGTCTTATTCACCCTGCTTTCTGTCTTTCAAAAGCAGGACCACGTCCATAAAAGGCCTTTTGACAGAACACAGGCCTTTCCAACTTATTCATCTCTCTCTCTTTGTCTCTCTTCCAGTGCATGTCATTTTTCAGCCAGATTAAACAACATTTCTTTTCACCATCTTCATCTTTCCCCACCTCCCCCTCTTTCCCAACGTTTTGGAAGAAACCACGATAAAAACAATCCAGTCACTGATCCAAGGCCAAAAATCATGGGCAGCCAATCAAGCTCTGTCGTCAGATTCTTGACCCACCATGCTGAGCTGCGACTGCAGCTCGATCTCCAGGCCCTGCAGGGTGCGTCTGAGGTCATTGACCTCTGTCTTGGTGGTCTGGATGGTCTCGGTGCTGGCGGCCACCTCCTTGGACAACGTCGTGGACTAGTAGGAAGCAAGCACAAGAGAGCGTTACAATGGAACGTCTTAAATCCCCTTAAAACTTAAGTCTCTTGAAAAAACTCACTCACCACCTTCTGGCCAATTGTAACTGTAAATCACAGTTTTCAAAGCGAGGAAGTCTTTGAAGACAGTGCTGGGATTTGGTAGTGTGGGAGCGTGGGGGGGAGTGTAGGCCAGTAGAGACTAGATTAAAAGTTACCTGATTGTGGCTGGTTACCTTTTCATTAAACCAGGTTTCCTGGTCGCGACGGTGCTTGTCCGTGATGCCCTCGTACTGGGCGCGGATCTCGTCCATAATTCTGCTGAGGTCCTGCTGGGGTGCGGCGTCCACCTCCACGTTGATGGTGCCTGTGAGCTGAGCCCGCATGGCTGCCAGCTCCTGAGATATACGACAGGTGGAAAGGTCAGAGGTTAAGGGTAACAGTCGTTTACATTTCAGTCCCTCCAACGGATTTTCAGCCGTTTCTGCCATTCGTTCTTTATCTACTCTCCCGATCTTGATTCCGACGGAGAGACTGTCCGGCGTGTTACAGCACCCACCTCTGCGTGGTTCTTCTTGAGGTAAGCCAGCTCATCCTGCAGACCTTCGATCTGCATCTCCAGGTCGGCCTTGGTCAGGGTGGTCTGGTCCAACAGGCGGCGAAGGTTGGCGATGTCAGCCTCTACGGACTGGCGCATGATCAGCTCGTGCTCGAACCTGATTGGCGACGGCGAAATGGGGTGAAGTTAGCATATTTTCTCCTGGAGGAGGACCGGTGAGTTTGAAAGTACAAGGTCCTTCGCGGTGTGTTCAGCCTTTAAAATAACTAAAGCACACTGTTTTAACCCATCTCCTTTAGCAGTGTTAATCTTCATTCTTGATAGATTTTAAATGTGTCAGCGCGGGTTTCGATGATTGTTTACAAGTTTTCAAGAACTGATTTCAATGGTAAGAGAAAACAGGACCAGTTAGATAGCAGTACTCACTTGGTCCTGAAGTCATCAGCTGCCAGTTTTGAGTTATCAATCTGGAGCAGGATGTTGGCATTGTTGATAGTGGCACCATTGATCTGAAAGTATATGATCGATCATAGGTCAACAAACATTATTTGAAGAGGCTTTGCAAGAAATGATTTCAATAAGCTTTTTTATCTCTTGAAGGACTAGCTGAAACCGACTACAAACATTGACACACCCTCAGCCAGTTTGCCAGTTTACCCAACCATTAGTCCAACTCCTCAAAGGTATTGTGGTTTTAGGAGTCTTAGATTTTGCATGCAAGGAGAAACTATCTCAGTCTCGTTCCTTAACAGTCCCTGTATAATCCCTGGCCACAACCTATTATCCAATATACACACAGCATTCGAAGTTGTTTTATACAACTTTTAGAACCTAACAGTTAGGGACATCTTAAACTGTCAAAAGTGATTCGAAAACCTGACTGGTAGAGCCTATAGATGGGCTGGTAGACCCTACCTTGTCCTTCAGGTCGTTGATGATGGCCCAGTAGTTGCTGTAGTCCCTCTCAGCGGCTGGTCCCTTCTGCTCGTAGTACTCTCTGATCTGCAGCTCCAGTTTGGAGTTAGCTGCCTCCAGGGAGCGCACCTTGTCCAGGTAGGAGGCAAGGCGGTCGTTCAGGTTCTGCATGGTGGCCTTCTCGTTCAGGTGGACGGTGTTCTGGTCCAGGGCGCTCGACAGGTCGAAGCCACCGCCGCTGCCGCCCCCGTAACCACCGCCGTAGCCGCCGCCAAAGCCCGAGGAGACGTTGCGGGCGCTGGAGGAGGAGATGCGCGTGCTGCCGCCGGCGCCTCCTCCGTACACGCTGTAGGCCTTGGGGGCGCTGGACACGTAGCCCACCCGGCGGGAGCTGATGGTGGAGGCTCCGCTGCTGGGAACGCCGCCGGAACGGTAGCTGTAGCTCTGGAAAGACATGTCGTCGGGGCGAGTCAGGAGATGAGAGGAGATGAGAGAGAGAGGACCGTTAGGAGAACCCTGAGCCTTCAGGAGTGTGGAGGTGGACAGAAGGAGGATAACGGCTCATATAGTCCCGGCTCAGGGGCGGGCCAGGGAAGGGGGAGGGTGGGAAGGGGAGGAAGGGAGGGAGGGTGGGGGGGACTTGGCTTGAGAGCCCTGTCTCATAGTATTGGCACGGCCCAGAGTGTGTTTGCCTTTAAGGACCAGGGTTCAGTTTTCACTCCTGTGAGGAAATTGTAATGGAATGTGTGTGTGCGGGTGTGTATGTGCGTGTGTGTGTGCTTGTGTTGTTGTATGAGTGAATCCATGTGGGGGACTGTGTGCGGGGGGAGGTAATGCACAAGAAGGCAATGACTGTAGGAGGAAATCACACATACTAAATATTCAGAGCAATAAGACTGCCAGTGTGTCTGAACTCTTGGCAGTCTCTTTCATATGATTCACTGCTGCGCAATGTTTGCCAATCATGGCATCTACCTTCTGTAAACATTACACTACATTTACATTTATTCATTTAGCAGACGCTTTTATCCAAAGCGACTTCCAAGAGAGAGCTTTACAAAGTGCATAGGTCACTGATCATAACAACAAGATAGCCAAAAAACATTGCGAGTAGCCAAAACATGAAGCACACATTGTGAACAACCAAAGTAAGTGCCAAAGGGAAGAACCATAAGAGCATGTAGTTAAACAAGTTACAAGTTACAATTTACAAGTTACAAAAATTAAACATAAAAGGGTTCCATTGAATTGCACTGTTAACTGCCTCACCTGATATCAATATTCCCTTGATTGCTGAGCATTCAGTAATACTTTCAATAACTGTCATTCACACAATTTTTTTTGCTTAATCATACCCTCTTTGTACACTTGCATTGAAACATATTGATCGTTTTACATATTGGCTTGAACACTGAAGTAGCACAAAGACACACAATTAAAATCTCAACTCATAACAATTCTTAAGTAATGTGAGGTTTGGTTTGGGGTTATCTCACAAAATGTGAACTTTGAACATTTGACATCCCAAACAAGCAAGGAATCTATCATATCTGACATGGACTGCTTTCCATGGACTGACATTCCACATGTGTTTTCTTTAGAGAGAATCCTATGTGACGTCCCAAAACTTCAGGCAGACTAAGCCATTTCAGGAGTCATGTCAGTTGGCTATTGTTCTTTATCTTTCAACAAACATCCCCTGCCTCACTTAGCCACATGGCCCATGTCCAGTGTTTGTGTGTGTGTGTGTGTGTGTGTCCAAGGCCTCCTCCAATTGTTATTTTTGTCCCATTTATGCTGCAGGGTGTGACTGAAGACCCTCAAAAAGGTTGTGTGTGTGTGTTTGCTTGTGAGTGTGAGAGAAAAGGTGTTTTGTAGTGTACGTGTGAAAGAGAGTGAGTGTGTGTGTGTGTGAGTCCCTCGGTGCTTCTCAAGTGTGTGTTTTGGCCCCCGAGGCTGACCTGGGTGAGGGATGAGAGAAGGGGTCTCAGGAGGGGGAGGGGAGTGTGTACAACTGTGTGTGTGTGTGTTCATGTAGTGAGCTCAGGCTTGGATGCCGGCCATGTTTCCACCCACCCTACATCTGGTGTGTTGTATTAGCACAAGGACTGTGAGGAGGAGTGGGGCCTCACACTGACATCCCCACTGGGGTCATCCCCCAGTCAGGGCACTTCACTGCGTATGGTGTAATGCGTGTGTGTAATGCGATGCATTCGAGTACGTACGAGCTGAAACAAGTGAATCTATTTGACTCGAAACAGTTCTACACCAGCTTCGCTGAACGGATAAGTGCTTAATGCATTCATTGTCTTGGGTTGAGAGTTCAAATCCTACATGGGCACCCCGGCACATTAGCAATGAATGACCGTGGAAGAGACAGTGCAGAAACGATCTGTCACTTCCACTTGTTTGTTCAACTTGGTTTCTAAGGGAATGTTCTCGGTATCAGAAGGCTCTGAGTCGGAGCGTGGAGGAGATGGTGTAAGATGGATGTGACAGGCCTGGGAGGGAGTGTCGCCTGGTGCAGCGTAACCTGACTGAAGGATGCTGTCGACTGACTAATCGAGGAGCGTAAAGAATCCTCCCTTTGTACCTGTTCACTAAGCAGACAAGTACCCCCTGACGACAGGAAGCTGTGAGCACAGCTGGGAGTTTAGTTTACAGGACGTCTGGAGACAGTTCGTGTCGTGACTTGTTACTTGTGTTGTCACACCGATTCTATTGCTTCTGTTTACAGAGCTGGCTATATCTGTAAATTCAGGCGTGAATATTTAGATACGTGGGTATACACCACCCATGTCATAGACTCAACATGCCCGTTTGAGCGGCTCCGCTGAAACTTTGCAGCAAAAGAACCTTATTCCGAGAACAAAACTTAAAAGCTTATGGTTTGTCTTAAGTGCTCTCAAGTCTGGCTTTTTCTCTGAGGGAGAAAGAGCTGATAAGCTACTCAGAAAGCTGGTATGACTCATTGTCGATAAATTCCTCCACCCATTCCCTCTCTTTTCCCCTGATCCTAAGACTTAGCTACAAACATGGATATAGAGGAAAGATAGAAAATCGAGAAACAGTCTTAGGGGGTTTCTTTTTGGATTGTGTATCAACTGAAGGATTTTTTCTTAAAGGAAGGGATTAAAAACAGAAATATAAAACGTCAACTGTTGTCATGGCAACAAAACAATTACAATATTTGCTAGTATGAAGTAAGTAAGTGTTCAGTGTTTCAGTTTGGAAAGTCTATAACTTTTCTGAAATTACACTGGAAGGCTCATTCATGAAACATATTGTTTGACCTTTTCATCAACAGAATCAGAGTTTGTTAGTAGTAGGCTAATTATACAAGACACTTTGTTGTAAAATTGTTATTAAAAATTGCATGCAACGTCTCCAAATCAAAACTATAAACCAAAGAAAAGAAAAAATGAAATACATACATCGTGTGGCTTATTGACGGACATTGGGGAGTATTCTATGAAACAATCTCAACAAGAACAGGTAGGCTACATGCGTTGGAGAGAATGTGGTCATTGTCAAATACCTGTTACCTGTTGTCATGCCAACAGAACGAGGCGGTTTATGTCAACTCTATTTGTCACCACCTAAAATTACCCCCGTGTGTTCATGGAAGAGCTGAACAGGTGAGGGTGAGTTGACTTCCCCTAGTTCTACTTCATCCCCTGCCCTACAACCCCTCCCTGTCACCCATCCTCCTTGGATACTGTTTATTTGCTGCACAAAATGGATGCCATCATACCAACGGGGACTATCTCATTGGGTGTGTGCGGTTCTTACTCACAGAAGGGATTGTTTCATTTCCGGACGGTCACATTTCCTTGACACCTGTATGGACAGATACAGTGTCTTTGTCACCTACACCAACGGCTGATGAAAGTGGCAGATGAACAGGTTCCCATGCCTGTCAGAGGTGTATCACTCTGTGTGTCACCTGGATCACCTGTTTATCTCAGACAGGTCATAATGTTGTGCAATGTGTCTCGCCAGCAGTTGTAAATCCATGCATAGTTGTTCTCACGGTATTTTTGTCTCTTGTATGAAGTGTCCTCTTTCCTGTATTTATTTATGTACTATTTCTTGAAGGTGACTAAACAAAGTACAGAACATTTCACCCTCGAAGGTGACGGTTTATGTTCAGACATAAGTTCAATGTTCACTTATGCTACAGTAAAGCTATCTACTAATGTATTAGCATTGCGCAATGCACTGTGCAATGGAAATGACACACTGCCTGCTATGCAAAATACAGCTTTTCACTTTCAATGATTTCCAATGTAAGGCTAACACAGTATTGCAGGTTTAGACCTGAATAATTATAATATATGTACAACAATAATTACACTTTACTCTTTTATCTCAGTCTGTAATTTTAGCATCCATTTTACATAAACAGTTATTTTGCAACATGGTATAATTCCATTCAATGTTACGCCCTGCTCCATCTCTGTCTCCTTCTTGACACCACATTATGCAGAATTTGGTCTTTTTATAACACATTGTGCCATGCAACTGTATTGCACATCAAATGGACTGTTCACAAATGTGTCCCCACAGAAACTGCTTATCTCAATAGCAAGAGTGAGTCTTTGTCTATGCCTGATGAAGGATAATTAGCGTTACCATTAATACTTCATAAATCGGAGGCATTCAACAAAAGCATAATCGTGTCATCGTTCACATTGTTTACTTAACTTCTACAAAATAAACTATTGTCATCCACCAAATTAAAAAACGACATGGTAACAACACTGTAGTTCCAAAGAAGCCAATGGCAGCTCTGATTAACATATTTATTTTGTCAGTTTGTTTAAAGCATCTACCTTTGGGCCCGGGCCACACCTTTGTCTGAGGCCTAATCCTTATGGATCACCATCAATTATCTTGGGAGAAGTGCTCCCTCTGGTGTTATCTTGGGTGAATGGCACATTTCTGGATTTACAAGGAAACACTTGCATGGAGGTTCCATAGCTACTATGAACTACATAGCAATGTCTTTGGTAATAACATTGTAGGTACATAAGAACTGCTATATAATTAAGTGGTATAAAGTATAGCAGTTTAGGCCATTCCTGTAGTGTGAGAAGGATCACTATAGGTGAGGGGTATTAGGGTGAGGGGTATTAAGGGTGAGGGGTATTAAGGGTGAGGGGTATTAAGGCTGAGGGGTATTAAGGATGAGGGGTATTAAGGATGAGGGGTATTAAGGGTGAGGGGTATTAAGGATGAGGGGTATTAAGGCTGAGGGGTATTAAGGATGAGGGGTATTAAGGCTGAGGGGTATTAAGGATGAGGGGTATTAAGGCTGAGGGGTATAAATCATCCATGTATTTAATGAGAAATACTTATTAATCATTTACATTTAGTCATTTAGCAGATGCTTTTATCTAAAGCGACTTACAAGAAAGAGCAAAAATTATTAACCCGGTAACATTAATTAATAAAGAGCATTATATTATTGAATGCCATTTAACGATTTATTAACTACGATTGCTGGTCAGTGTTCAAATTGTGGACTACCATCTTCAGTTATTAACCCTTTATGTATTTACAAAACTATATTTGGATGAACCAATACCATTGTCATGGCCTACACATTTTGGCAGTGACGTACATTTTGTGTTTCGCAAAGATTGTTGCTTCAGTTGTTGTGGTGTTGATTCACATTGTTTAGAAATGACTGTGCACAGTGATCAGATGCATTTTAAATAAAAGATTAATTGGCCCAAAAAATTACAAAATCCCACATTTCACTGTTTATGGGCCCTGGCACAAAATGACCAGCTGACATAATTTCACTAGTCAAATCATCAGCACATAGGAAAGTGTGACTTGTCAGATGAAATCACTTTATCATTATGATTGGATTACAACACCAGACTGATTGCTAAAAAGGAGTGACTCTTTGAATATGTTTTTGCCAATAAAAAAGTGTAATACTTACGAAATGCTTATCATTGTTTCCCAGTATACCATAAAATGTAAAAAAAACTAATGTCATAACTGTTCATTAATTTTCATAATGAAATAACTTAAAAGTGGTTGCCCTGCTCAATCACTTTTAATGTTTTGGTTTTATTTTATTAAATTAGCAGTTCTCAAATGTTACAACAGGTGTACATTAACAAACTGGTTTTGTATGGTTGATCAATAATTTGTCACGAATCAGTCAACCACAAAAATAACCCTGTGAATATTTTATGGAGGATCCAAGCTGAAGATAATCTGAAGTGCATGTTGAGGAACTGTTAAAGAGAGCACCATTGCCAAAAAAATATTCTTCCTGCCACTCCCATGTTCTCACATGATTATGTAAAAACAAATGTGCATCGGTGATCCCACCTCCCTTACCCTGTCTACCCATCCTATCCTACCTGACTATCATGCAGGAGAAATACACCAGCAGTATCCTACACACAGACTTCTGTCTTTCCCCCTTCCACTATGTTGGTGCCATGCCACACCCTGACACCACACAGGGTCTTTTCAAATCATCTCCAGTACATTAGCTTTATGTTCACGTCTAGACAAAACCAACATCTCGAAACCACAAAACCACTCGAAGGCCCTGACCGGGTAACCAGCATACTGTGAAGCCTGTGAGAAGTTCTACCAGATTCAGGTTCACTTTCCTACGTGCAACACCCTCTCTTTACATGCCAGTGTTTATCTCACAGAGATAGCAGCTGGTTTGGGTTCTCATGTGACGCGACTGTTGGGCTGAGATCAAAGGAAGCTGGTGGAACAATGCTTTGATACAGAAGATTTACGAGCACAGCGCCAACGTCTTTCAGCCAGATGACTTTGGGCGAGAGACTGGACAACTCTGTTTTGGTGACTCGATTTTTATATTGTTATTTAATGATCTAAACTTATGTCAGACCTCAAAATTGTCAAATGTAATTTGGCACTTCTATCGACTACTGTTGGGTGAACTTCCTAGATGTAGTACTAATGTGTAGCACATCATGTATTTCATTAAATAAATGAAAAAGAAACAAAGAAATTGGACAGTGTCTTTCCGTCTATTATTTCAAGATACTTTGTGGTTAATTTGGGGAGTTAACTATTAAAATTATAGCAGCATTCAATTTTACTAGACTGAGACCGCTAAGAATCATTTTGTCAAGAGAGCCCTTTACTACTAGTGACAACTGAGTGAGTACGTGTCCTTGAGCAAGAACTTCAAAAACATTGACCAAATGACTTTCTCAACAGTTGTTCATTCAACCATTCGGTGGAATGTGTGTACCCTCATACGCGGTAATGTCTGAGAAGAGAGAATCCCACCGAACAACATTCTTTGGTTTGTAAAACTCAGTCTGTGTGTGCCATCTCTTTCCACACCTCATTTTATCAGCGAGACGTACGTCTGAGGGGGAATCTCTGAAACGGTTAGAAGGGCGGATCCTGTCAAGCAACTTGGGGCTTCTGTTGAATGATAAACAAAGATACGGTCGACAGTACTTCTATATGCGGTTGAAGTGCATTGGTGGCATGTGACTTGTATGGTTTTAACTAATTACATTTACTTGTGTGAATTGCAGGGCAATTTGTTAAAAACAAAAAAATCTGCAATTTCTTTGCAACTTTCACTTACCCCTCATACCCCTTCACCATATTATGCCTTTTCACACTTCACAAAAACCTACAGTATACCACTAACCCTTATGCCCATTCAATAACATAGATATTCTTGTGTTTGTACCTGTAATGTATCTGTCATGTTGTATTGTAGTGACATGGTAGTTGATGGACACTTTATGTCAGGTGTATCTGTGTCATTCATTAAATGCCTGGCTCATGCACTTAATGTTACTATTCATAGTAGAGTTTTGATACAGGATTTTCATTTTTTATATCTTCCTTCTTAACATTTAATATTTGGTCTCTACTCAGGTGTTTGACACAACCCAGTCTCATACTTCTGTGTATCTATGACACTGGTTTACACTTCTATTTTGCGTGTCATATATACACCAATCCCTTCTATCAACAGATAATGTGTCTATATCACACAGAGAATGTCATCAACTCTTTATCGATTATACGTTTTACGGAGATTCACAATCTCGAAGCTTCCAAATGTAGGCTAGGCTTCATAGACCTCCATTCATTCTGCACTCGCTCGTTAGTGCCCTCACATGGAACTGCAACCGGTTCAGAACCCAGAAGTTTCCGGAGAGTGGCAGTTCTCCCTATATTAGACATTCTCTGGTATTACATTTATTTTACCCTGTTAACTCTGGGTTTTAGTTCACACAGTTAACTAACAGTATTAGTTAGCAGGTTTAACTAAAGTAGGTAACTCACCTATCAGTTAATGTGTTAATATCAATAGGAATTTATACATGATTCCGGTTTTAATTAATAGTAAATCATATGTGACTCCCTATTAACAAATTATGTGTTCATGATCAGTGCATAATTAAGTACTTTCTGAGTTATGCATTAACTGATGATGATTCATGCATTAAAGCATTAATGAACGCTCATTAATGCACCCTTATTGTAAAGTGTTACCAAAATCCTAATTGTGTTGACATAGTTGCACTTTTTACCATAATTCCTTGTCACTGGCACCCCTTTCCCCCATTTTCAGTTGCATGGTATGTGAAATATAAAAACTTTTATGTAGACTCATAAGATATATGAAGCCTTTAATATGGTTGGTCCGTGTTGAAGATGTCTTTGGCATCATAGCACATGTAAACATACTGTATCCTTTGGTTGGAATATGTGAAATAGAGCAACCTGCTGAAAGAAGTAGTTTCTCCTTGACAAATTGTCTTTTCACTAATGAACTTTGACAGGGCCATGCAAAATGTGGGAGGTACTCTCTGGTATTTTCATTAAGGCTGGCTTTGTGGTTTACGATCTAACAGGACTTTCACTTAGTGTATGTGTGGACCCACTACTTATAACAGCATTACAAGACTCATAACACACACACACACACACACATTTCCCAAAAACATTATAATGACACAAGCTGTGAAATGATTTTCCGAGTGACAGAAAGACAAGGTGGCCAAGGACAGTTGAGGAATGTGTTTTTTGTACAAAAAAAATGTTGAAGGGTGACTTCCAACTGAAAAAAAGGGGGCTGGCTCCTTATTGGCAAGGACAATAGCAGGTAGGGTGGAATGTGTGTGTGAGTGTTTTGAATGGTGGGCTGTCAACAACAATGGCCCAGCCTCTTTTTGGGGGGGTTCTTCACAGGTATTTAACCAGCTGATCTGCCTTGTACCTGACACTGTAAATCATCCCTCTAGCAACAGCCTACAGCTTTGCTCCAGAGCCTCCTGTCAATCTACCTGATCCAGCAGCAGCAGCAGCAGAACCTCCCACACTTCCACCACCATCATGTCTTTCAGATCCAACGTCCCCCGAACCCTCAGCGTGTACGGGGGTGCCGGAGGCCATGGCACCCGCATCTCCTCGGCCCACGTCGGGTCCCTCTACAGCTCCACCAGTGTCGGAGGCTTCAACCTGAGCGACGGCCTGGACCTCCACGTGTCGGCCAACGAGAAGGCAACCATGCAGAACCTGAACGACCGCCTGGCCACCTACCTGGAGAAGGTGCGCACCCTGGAGAAGGAGAACGCCAAGCTGGAGAAGCAGATCAGGGAGTGGTACGAGAAGAGGACGGTGGTGTGCCACGATTACAGCTCCTACTTCGTCACCATCAACGACCTGCAGGACAAGGTAAACCCGAGAGGAAGATGGGAGGGGAGATGAAAGAGAGGGCGTGTGTCGGTAGTCTTGGTCCCCTGCCGATGTCTGTGTGTGTTTGTGCGGCGGTGATGCTTGTTCATCTGCCTCCGCGTGTGTATGTGAATGTGTGTGCGTATGTGTTTGTGTGTGCGTATGTGTTGGTGTGTGCGTATGTGTTTGTGTGTGCGTATGTGTTTGTGTGTGCGTATGTGTTTGTGTGTGTGTATGTGAATGTGTGTGTGTATGTGAATGTGTGTGCGTATGTGAGTGTGTGTGCGTATGTGTTTGTGTGTGCGTATGTGTTTGTGTGTGCGTATGTGAATGTGTGTGCGTATGTGTTTGTGTGTGCGTATGTGTTTGTGTGTGCGTATGTGTTTGTGTGTGCGTATGTGAATGTGTGTGCGTATGTGTTTGTGTGTGCGTATGTGTTTGTGTGTGCGTATGTGAATGTGTGTGCGTATGTGTTTGTGTGTGCGTATGTGTTTGTGTGTGCGTATGTGTTTGTGTGTGCGTATGTGTTTGTGCAGGAATGCAGGTGCTGTATTTGAGGGTGAAGGGATGATGAGACATAAGACTGACGAGATCGATAAGTCTGTCACCGCCAAAGCTTAAGAATGCAGGGAGCTTCATGCGTGAGAAGAAACTATGATAATGTTTGACAAGTTTTTTCCATAGCAATAATGATATGGCACATATGGGATAGGGGCTGTGCAGTACAACATTTAATTAAGTAGAGCTTGTCTGTTGTTCCCAGTACTGTAGCATGCCATAAAACACCACTCTTTCTTCAGTCTATATTGATAGCTTTTCACATCTATATGAATTATTTACATGTCAAACTGACTATAATGTCACATTCACACCATTCTCGTGGAGGGTTGTGTGGCATTGAATTAAGGTCAATTCTTACATGGGGATATCTTGGGAGGGGAAATGTGAAAGTTTGCTCTTCTGCTGTCTTCTTAAGATCCGTGTTGCATCCAAGAGCAATGCCAAGACTATCCTGGACATTGACAATGCCAAACTGGCTGCAGAGGACTTTAAAATGAAGTGAGTGTCTGGAATTTGTCTGTTTGTGTGTATCTGTGTGTGAAGATGCACAAAAGATCTTTGTGAGTGTGTATACATGTCAGTGTGTGTACAGCATGTATGTGTCCTCACACGCATGTGTTTTGCCTATTGGATCCACCCCACCTCATTTGCACACACACACACAAGTTCACAGACGTCCACATACCGTCATCCCAACCAAAGCACGACCAGTGAACTCTACTAATTGCATGACCCCTCCCAACTCTAACCTCTGACCTTCACTGCTCAGGTTTGAGAACGAGCTGGCCATGAGGATGGCGGTTGATGCCGACATTGCCGGCCTGAGGAAGGTTCTGGACGAGATGAACCTCAGCCGCTCAGACCTGGAGATGCAGTACGAGGGTCTGAAGGAGGAGATCATCATGCTCAAGAAGAACCATGAGGAGGTAGGGAACGCAAGAGCCACAGGCCCGTTACAGATACCAACCCTACTCCCTCACACAGATATGTGACAGAATATCTGATGAACTCTATCTCCATACTTACAGCAAAAATAAAACATTGTCTACGTCCAGACACAAGCTCCAGGTCCATGGGCTGTAACGTAGGGAAATCTCAGTCCCTTAGTTACCGCCAAACCCCTTTACTTTCTGGTCTTACACCCCCTAAATGAGCCCCTGCTTTCCACTCACAGAAGGAGTTTGTCATTGTGTCCATTCATCATCGACGTCAAACTGAAAAGGAAACAGAGAATGGATAAACACAAGATAATTGATTCACTTTGAGGGTTATCTATCACACAAAGACATATTTGTCTTCTCTTGGCTGCTGACATCTATCTTCTGACACTTACAGAATCTTATACAAACAGAGGACTCTCTGTCACACCTACAAAAAGTCATGATTATGTTGGTGGACCTGAATAGGGAATGAGTGTGTACATAGGTTTGTTTTCCTAACGCAAACAGTAGTAGTAGTAAAGGTTCACCACCTTTTGGAGTTATTGATTACATTCTTGGAACAAAAGACCAGTGTTCCACATTCATGCCAATGTAACATTCTGTCCACTTTACTCCACTCACATAATAGTATGAAGTAAAATGATGTCGCACTCCACATATTACCAGATTTGAACGTAAAGGATGTTCCTATAACATTTAATCAACTTCACCCAATTGTTTTATAAGGGCAGTCAACGTTTTGCACGCAAACTCAAGCACTCTTCTGGACTCCTCTGGTTTCCATTTACAGACGGATGGGGTGTTTAAACACACACCGACACCCCTGCCCCGCCACCCTTCCCTTTCCTCTTCCTTCCATTCTTCCTCCTCTCCATTAGCTCACAGAAACCCTTTCTGTGCCTCCGCACGCACCTAAAAACACACATATTACAGTTCCAGCAGATCAAATACACTAGTGCAATAAAACCCTCAGACACAGTTGTACACAAACAGCACTAAGTGCTAAGGATACAAAGCAGTAACAGGAAGTAAATGTCAATAGGGTTTGGATATTGACAGTATGACATGATTAGTGAGACAGTCACGCACTTTCCAAACTGCTTTGAATACTGCCCCGTGGCCACCATGATGTCTCTAATCGTGACGAACCTGACCTTTGACCTTTCCCAATGTAGGAGCTGGCCCTGTTGAGGGCGCATATGGGCGGCCAGGTGAACGTGTCGGTGGACGCAGCGCCCTCTATGGACCTGAACCAGACCATGACCGAGATCAGGGAACACTACGAGGCAGTGGCCGTGAAGAACCGCAAAGACCTGGATGCCTGGTACCAGAGCAAGGTTAGCAGAACCCACAGGTCCATTAAGATCCATCGTGGAGAGTCGTTTTTGTCTTAGTTGCAAGAGGAACCGAGTTGAGTTGGTTGAACTCTTTCTAAAGGACACGCACCTGCGCCTTCAAAGAGTTGACATGTCATGTGACACAAACGCACGATTATTATGATTATTTGTAGGTTTGTTGCGTTGTATGTATGTCAGTTGCATTTCCATCAGTTCGTCGTCAAATGCATCTGATATTTGCTGCGAAACCGACGAGACAGGCGATGTCCAACAATCATCATTTGCTTCGCGGAAATAAGGGTCATATCTGCTGACTAGTGTGTTTTTTCATCAGATGTGCACAGTTGAGCAGGAAGTAGTCATTCAGAACGAGGGTCTCATCAGCTGTCGCACCGAGGTGAAGGAGCTCAAGAGCACCCTCCAGAGGCTTCAGATTGAACTGCAGTCCTGCACAAGCATGGTGAGCACTCTGCGGAACACATTGTCTGACTTGACAATAACTGACACACACCTTGTGGTGAAAGGGAAAATCTGGCAAATCGGACTCAGGGAGAAAATAAAACACATTTTAGAATGTGCGGTCAGGCTGATGCACACACTCACACCACAATCCCAAGTTAAAGACATTCCTCAACAATTAAGGCTAAGAGTAGCCTTAACAACATCCGTATTTGCCCCTATGCGGTTTACACATATACACCCATGCCAACCCATTTACCTTTTCCATCTGACCATCCAATATAGAAACTATCCCTGGAGGGCACCTTATCAGAGACCCAGGCCCGCTACTCTGCCCAACTGTCAGGCCTCCAGGATGTGGTGACCAGCCTGGAAAGCCAGCTGTCCCGACTCCACGGCAACATCGCCAGCCACAGGCAGGAGTACAACGTCCTGCTGGACCTCAAGACCAGGCTGGAGATGGAGATCGCCGAGTACAGGAGGCTGCTGGACGGAGAGGACGACGTGTGAGTGCCTGGAAGAGGGGGACCGGGAGGAGGGGAACCTGCAAGGAGAGGGGGACTGGGGAGGAGGGATAGGAGAAAAGCCTGCAGGGAGAGGGGTACTGGTAGCCTGGCTCTGCCCTCCTACGTACTTCCGCTCAATTTTCATTTTGTTTCTGTACTGCGTCTGGGCTTTCGGTATATTAGTCAGATGTCTCCGTTAAACTTTTTACCGTTCCAATCAGCGAACAGAGGGAGTGGCTGAGAATGATTACGTTGACGTTGTGCGCTAGTTTGAGTTGTAGTTCCGTAATGGTGGGGGAGAAAGATGCGAGCAAAGCCATCAGAGTGGCTCTGGGCACATCCAATAGTCTAATTATTTGTTTGTAAACATTCAGGATGTGCGCAGCATGGTGGCAGAAAACCCGGGAAAAGATAGCCTTTATAACGGCTAATTACACGGATTATACCAATAGTTAGATTCAAAAAGACCAAAAAGGTTGAGTAGGACAACCTTTAAGAGAGAAAGCGATTCCCCATTGATCTGTCTCATCAGAATTTTGATTTGGGTCACGAAAGTCTTGAGATTTTACATTTAGTTATTTAGCAGATGCTCTTATCCAGAGCGACTTAAAGTAAGTACAGGGACATTCCCCCCGAAGCAAGTAGGGTGAAGTGCCTTGCCCAAGGACACAACGTCATTTTACATGGCTGGGAATCGAACTGGCAACCTTCAGATTACTAGCCCGATTCCCTAACCGCTCAGCCATCTGACTCCCATCTGAGATTTGAGTGAGAATGTCGCCCGGTAGACCACATAGTCTTAGGCGGCAGCCATGTCTTCACGTCATGTCACAAAATTCATAATTGTACAGTTTTACAGTCAATTCTAAACCACAAAAGTCAAGCAGGGCAGCTTTCAAGAGATATGGGAATTCTGCTTTTAGCAGCTAGTCCAATTATTTTTGAGATTTGTGTAAAACTGGCAATCTGAGTGAGACTGCGTCCCCGTTACACTGTTTTGACGTTAGCCTCAGTCAGACTCGGGTCGCTCACTTGCAGTGTGCACAATGTTGTATTTCACTCCATTCTACACCAAAAACGTCAGGGAGGACTGCCTGTTGTAGATACGAGTCTGCTGAAGATAGCCAGAATCTCGGATTTCTTTAATCAAGCCTGTTTCATTCATCATTTGCCTGAGAAAGCAACCTCCGTTAGCCAGGCTTTTGCCCGTTTCACTCATCAGGCTATTTAAAGGTCTGCGGGGACAAGTGACTTTTGTGCATGGACAAGTGAAACATAAATGTACTGTCCAAATGACAAATGCCTCACAAAGTTATGTCAAGCCCTGCAATCCAGTGTCCAGAGATATATAATTACCTGATCGACACTCCAAGTGTATATACCCGGGAGAAGTTCGTCTTTTGCCACCAACATGCGCAGTTGAGCCTGCTTGACGTTGTGTGACGTAGGGTGATAATTGGTCTATAGTTTTAAACTTCAACAGAGTACCCGCCTTCAAGGAAGTTAACGCTTGTCAATGGAGCGATCCCAGACTCTCTGTACAAATGAAATGTACGAAAAGTCTGGTGAGGACCAGGCCAGGGAACTGTGGGACTGGGGAGGAGGGATAGGAGAGAAGCCTGCGGGAAGAGGGGAAAGGAAGGGGGAGGTTGTAAGTTAAGTGGTGTTGTAGGAAAGGTGTGGAGGTGAAAGAAACTGAGATAAAGGACGTGACAGGCGTGTGATTAAACTGTGTTTTTCTCGTCTTTTTCTCTCCCTCGAAACGCTGTCCCCAACAGCACCAAACAAGGTAAGCATGTTTCTTGCTAAAATCAATGATTCCCTAAAGATTTTGCTAACCTGAATAATGTGTCGTCGGTCATGTTTTGTGATAATTATAAGATTGTCAATGCTATTCTAAGATGCACTTATTGTCTGTTCTTGGCTTCTTAGTGGTCACCAAGGTCATCACAGTGGTGGAGACTGTGATCGATGGGAAGGTGGTCCAGTCCTCCAAAACAGTAGACGTGGATGTGGATGAGATTGAGTAATCCAATCCTAATTTACCAACTACAAGAAATACAAATAAACTAAATGAAAACTGACTTTTGTTTCATTTGTCATTTACAAAAGCAGGGAGAGGATAAAAACCGTGTCTGTTTTGAATGAGAAACGATCATGTCTGGAGAAATGACATGCTTCTCATCTTTGTAGGGCAACAACAATGAATCCACCTCTAACTGTAACCAGTACTTTGTTAACAAAAACATTACATTTTACTTGACCAGAGGCCTGTTCCATAAAGCGAGTTTACTGAATAAACCAGACTTGTCAGTTAGTCTGACTAATTGTTTATGTCCAATGACAGGGTTTTTCCTGCATAGAGAAAATTTGGGCGCGCGCCAAAGCCGTTTTCCCGAGCGCCAATGACAAATCCGCGATGAAGAAAAGAAAAAAAGCTGTGTTCATCACGCGTGCAATGAATGTCAGCGAATATGTTCTCAATAGTATTTTTCAAGTAGGCTTCAGCCGAACCCTCGTTCTGTTGTTATCAATAGTAATCGAGTTGATAAGCGTATCTTCTTGTCTGATCCATATGTAACTGTGAGGTGCGCGAATAGACAGAGCTGCCAGTAAACTGTCGTTCCGCTGCGAGGGCCAGCCCGACGTGCACGAATACACCTGTACAAATGCAAATTAAATTTCCACTCAAAATGCTGACAAAAGTTAGATTTACGATTTCCAACGCAGCCTCCATTGGTATTCTTAAACTGGAATGATAATATATAGTGCAGTGTTTCCTCTATGGCTAAATTTCTGCCGCCACGGTATCAGAAATCAGGCTGTACAAAATTTTAGGCCGTCTATTATTAGGGTTGCCAACTTTCTCAACCCCAAATGAGGGACACTTTCTTCCAGGTGTGCACACGCACATGCGCGCGCACAAACAGCTGAAAAACAATAACGGAAATTGCAAGCTTTCATTAGCCATACCATGATAAACCTACTAATTTCAGTGTAATTTTGGCAAACCACTAATAGCTACTCACTTGGATGTATTGTTCAAAGTAATAGTCAAGGCAATTATTACAAGTTTCTCCTTTTGACACACAATAACGCTCACCTCACCAGTGGCCAGTTCACACACTGTCACCAACAAGCAACAACCGTGTCCCATAGCAACGTTGGCGTGAGTTTTGGCGCGTTTACAGTAGCCTATTATTGTCCGGTGAGGCTGTGATTGGAATACGGGACTGGAGCTGTCCCTGACGGGACAAATCGAAATCACCCATAATTCGGGAAGTCCCGGACAATTCGGGACGGTTGGCAACCCTATGTTAGATTAGTTACATAATTCAAACAAACGTAACAAGATTCACAAATGTATTTCATGATTCACAAATGTAACGGGATTCACAAATAAATGACCACATTACATTTGTTTGCAACCTGACGAACACGAGTTACAAATTGGTGAACACGAGGTAAATCGGAGAACACGAATTACAAATCGGAGAACACGAGTTACAAATCCCTGAATTTGTGTGTGTGGATTTTTGGAACTTTCTGACGCACTTAGATTCACAAATGCATTTTTTTCAAAAAGATTCTCTGCAGCCTATCAGATCGTCTCTTCAAATTTTTGCCGGACTTAGGTCGGATACGGCGGCGTCTGCTATGACTAAATGTAGGAAATGTAGAATGATCCTAACCTATATGACTTTAACATCACCTTAAGTTTTTCCCTTCTACAGTAGTGATATTTTCAAGCATTTATCCCACTCATATTGCATTCATTCATCAAGAACCACCTTTGAAACAAGCTGAACCCCCTTGAAACAAGCTATTCTAAGTAACAACGTTGTCACCGGCAGTATTAGCTAGATGGAATCGCGATTGAAACAGTACTACCATCTGCAATCTGAAAATATGGCCCCAAAAACGTTTTGCTGGAAGCAATCATTGTCAGCAACAATGCCAAATACGACCATTTGATCTTAGACTAGAGTCCTGCACGGTGGAGAAGCTGACCTCGGTAAATTGTGCTACGAGCAAAAAAAAATCCCCTTAGCAAACCTAAGGGGATTCTTTGAATGCGCTGGAAATGAGAAATGTTTCTTTTGACATCAAGTTTAGGCTGTGGCATTGAAGACAGTGACACACCACACAAGCTTGAGTTTAAATACATGATTTAATGTGAAATTACTTACTGTACATGCAAGTCTTGAATTACTAAATACATGATGCTGTTAGTGCGCAACAGTCCACATCAATGCACGTCGTATTTATGCGTGGTTGCTAACGTGTGCTGACGTTATGATTTTAGGCTTGCACTGATTCCCTTTGGCGACAAAATATACTTTTCGCCACAAAAAACTAATTTCAACTTAAACCGTGCAACGGAACGTAAATAAAAATACAAGCAACGCATTCGCTACCAAGACGAACCTTTTGACACCTACGTTCTCTATGTAGTCAAAATATTGAGGGATCCTTAGGGGTGGGAAAATAAATAATAAATAATATATATGTGAGAGAACAAAGGTTGTTCCCTTGCCGAAGGCAGACACCCAATGAAGACTTTTGGTCAAGAATATGCAAATACAGACACATCAACCAACCTTTTATGTAGTTATGCCTTTGACTACATGGCCTAGACTGTATAATAAAACTGTTACTAAATTAGGTTGGATTGCAGGATATTACATTTTACATTTTTCTACTTACACCTATGCATTCAATCGATCCGTGATTTCTTGCCATCCTTTCTCTCTTGTTTTATTTTTTGCCGCTGTATTGCCTTTTTTAGTTATTAAATGTTAGAACTGGTCGTAAAGTTCGAAGAGTGAACGCTGCTCGGTCGCGGTGAATATGGTCGCACGCTCTCTGCTTTTTGTCATTGATATGATTCACGTTCTACCTCTCCGGCTTCTTAAGAATAGGGTGTACGCGCAATTAGCTTGACTACCTAAATCTGACTGGAATTAGTAGGTGTGCGTGAGCTGAAATTGGCCTTTATGGAACTGCTTTAGCCCCGCTTGACTAATTAAACTAATTCAAGTAAGTCAAGCTTTTTTGAGCGGCTTTTATGGAACAGGCCTCTTTACCATAACTTACATGTTACTTGTTGTTCAGGGAAGGGTTATCATGTTTCATACAATTCTCCCACACCAACAACTCAATGGCTGAGCGGTTAGGGAATCAGGCTATTACTCAGAAGGTTGCCGGTTGGATTCCCACCTGTGCCTTGAGCAAGGCACTTCACTCTACTTGCCTCGGAGGGAATGTCCCTGTACTTACTGTAAGTCGCTCGAGAGCGTCTGCTAAATGTAAATGTAGTCATTAGTGAAATCCAAATCCAATCCCTGCTGACAGTAATCTTCCACACAGTGCCACATAGATCACACTAATCATGACCCGTCACTGACGCGTGCACTTTCAAAATACTATTCTCTTGGCCTCATGTTCAAACGATAAACTCCAAAATGGCAGTCAGATGTAAAGGAAAGGAGTCAAATCAGACACAGAACACAAAGATGGCATTGTCAGCACACTGACAGTATCTTTATTGCTTTCAAATGAAGAACTGTTGACAATGTCACCTCACAAGGACAGTGGGCTAGCATTCTAGTGAATTGCTGGCACACTATGGTAGAGTGCTACTTAAAGATCCTGTAAAGTCAATACCATGATTTGCTTCTCAGTACATTATATACGTGTGAAATGAGTTCTTGAAAGCATGTGCAAAGCGCTAAAACTTAGTCGCACCAAAATGTGTAGTTAGACCGTAGAACAGTTTCTCTTCCGTTTTCAGATCAGGTTTTAATAGGCGGGGCCAAAAAGTTACCTGTCTAGGTCATTTCGACCCGTCAGATCACTGACTGCTGTACTGTTATTGTAGCCTACATCAGCTATCTAGCTAGCTTCAGGATGTCTCCCTCCACCCGCAACTGCATCTTCCCTGGATGCAAAAACTTCAGCTGCGCTGCAACACTATTTAATTTCCCTATTGATGAGGAAAGGAAAAGTGGGTGGATTGATTTTGTGAAGAGCCACGCTGATGGAAAGCTTCTGATAAACTCCAACAGCCGCCTCTGCAGTGGATAAGAGAGTGCTAAATGACTAAATGCAGTGACCATTTCACGGCGGATAGTTTTAACATGGACCAGAGACAGACGGGTCTCGTGGACACACTGCTTCTCTTGCAGCGCGGAGCCGTGCATCCGAGCATCCGCCCTCCGGGCCGTTCCTCCTCAGGTCGCACAATCCACCGCCGCCAGCCGTTCATCACTCTGTTCTGTGTGCTTGTTATAATTATACTAGATAACTTTTCCAGAGGTATCTCTGCTATGAGTTAGTGCAAACCGCTAAATTGATATTAGGCTACTCGGTGTAGAATGATGGTATTTTGGTGAAATGGTATGTGTTAGAAGTAGCCTAGTTGGAGAGCTCACTGTCAGCTGTCTCTGGTGTCCATTTTTACTGTTACAGCTCAGGGGAACATTATATGCATCTGTATGTTTCACTCATTGAACAAATAAATTCTAATTTTATACTGTTTTGTTCGGCTTGACGTAGCGTCCATTATCTGAGTCGTAGGTAGGCAGCGAGGGGCGGAGCTTCAGCTCCTTCAGGCGACACGCCCCCCCCCAGTCTGGAGCAGAGAAGACTGCTGATTTTTTCATGATTTCAAAGCCTAATTTTACATACATGTCGGTGTTACTTTTTCATTCGAATTTGGATGGGTAGTTAATAACACATTCTGTGGTGTGGCGAACTTAAAACTAGTTTTCAGGTCCACTTTACAGGATGTTTAAACACACATCAAAGCAAAACTACCGTGCTACTGCTCGAGACTAAATCAGTTACCTAAGTTACATCCATCCCTTGTTTGTTCTTTCTCAACAGTCTGGCTCGCTTACCCTGAGTCCTCTCCGTCTATAACCTCCTCTGTGACCACCACCACATTGCGTGTGTTCTTAGAGGAGGTCATTGTGGAACACATGTCGCTGAAGCTGTAAGAAAGAAAGAACAAATAGCATCTTACTAAATTAGTGTATGCTTCTTATGGTTTGTTTTCAAGCTGTCATCTTCCCCTAAGACCATCTTTGGTCGACTGTTGTTTAATGAAGAAAAGAGAATCTGTGTGCTCACCTCACAAGAAGCACAGTGGGCTAGCATTCTAGTGAATTGCTGGCACACTGATAGAGTGCTACTTAAACACACATCAAAGCAAAACTACCGTGCTACTACTGGTGACTAAATTGGTTACCTAAGTTACATCCATCCCTTGTTTGTTCTTTCTCCCCAGTCTGCCTCGCTTACCCTGAGACCTCTCCGTCCAGCAGCCTCCTGTACTCGGCGATCTCCATCTCCAGCCTGGTCTTGATGTCCAGCAGCATCTTGTACTCCTGGCCCTGGCGTTCCATGTCGCTGTGCATGCTCATCAGCTGCTGCTCAAGGCTGGTGACCTGCCTCTGAAGACCTTGGAGCTGCATCGAGTACCGCCCTTCTGTGTCTGCGAGCGTGCCCTCCAGGGAGGCTTTCTATTGGTCATTCATTGGAGAAAAAGATGGATCGAGGTGAAGGATTGTGGGAAAGCAAGTCGGAACACAACTCGGGCATTGGTATACAGGGCAGCAAGCGCTGATGCTCGGCTGGGACTCACCATGCTTTGCTGGGACTGCAGCTCGATCTCCAGACTTTGCAGCATGCGGCGAATTTCTGAGATCTCCGACTTGGAAGACTGGAGGACTTCTGTGTTGGCGGCTACTTCCTTGTTCAGACTCTGTGACTGTGGGTAAACAGTGATAGGGTCAACTGTTTATCCAGTCCGCAATGGTCAGCTGAATCGATGGGCGGGATTGTAGTTAGTACCTTGCTCTGGAACCAGCTGTCCAGGTCTTGCTGGTTCTTGGCGGAGACGCCCTCGTACTGCTGGCGGATCTCAGCCATGACTCTGCTGAGGTCCTCTTGAGGCGCTGCGTCCACCTCCACTTTCACCTGGCCAGTCATCTGCGTCCTCATGGACAGTAGTTCCTACAGTGGGGGACATACGTGAGTTCTCTTCATAGAGGGTTTGTTTGTCTTGGATACAAGAACTTCATATGAGCTTGATTTATAAATGACAGAGGATATGAACTTTGTTCGGGAAACTATTGTCAATGATGGCCATCAAAAAAAAACAGTTATAGGACTAATAGGTAGGGTTCAGCCTTTTGGCATGCTCCCTTCTCCACCACTACATCCCCACCCACCTCCTCATGGTTCTTCTTCATGTAGATGAGCTCCTCCCTCAGACCCTCGATCTGCATCTCCAGGTCGGACCTGGCCTGGGCCAGCTCATCCAACATCCTCTTGAGCCCAGCAATGTCCGCCTCGACCGACTGCCGCATGGCCAGTTCATTCTCATACCTGCTGGGGTGGGGGCATAGAAGTTTATGATGGTATCTACGGATTTGGCTTTGTGCTATTTGGTGTGACACAAATTCTTTGTAAGGGGTTTGGAAGCCTACTTGGTTCTGAAGTCATCAGCTGCCAGTTTAGCGTTGTCAATGGAAAGATAGATGCCTCCGTTGTAACCGGTGGCATCCTGGATCTGTGGGAATGGAGGATAGCAACATGTTTTAAGATAAGATAACGAATGGAATTGCATAAGTCAAGGCTTTGCAGAATGCCTTTGGGATTGTTGAGCGTTGGGAATCAGCTAAACAGTGACACATTTCTTTAAAAGGGAACTCCAGGGAAAAGGAGATGAATTGCATCTTACGCAATCGCCTCAGGGATCGTCATGGATGCTGCAGTTATACTGGAACTTTCGTGAACCTTACTCAATCAGCTTTCTTTGCAACCACAGCTAGCAGTAAAGGTATTTTATGATGTCTCTCGAGGGTGAAATGGATTTGTCTCGCATTCAAAAAGGGTTGCATCTACAGTAATTCAATCCCTAGTTATGTTGTTATTTGTTTTGCCAGTTGTAGGGATCAGGTGACATACCTTGTTCTGCAGATCGGTGATGGTGACAAAGAAGGCAGAATAGTCGCGGGATTTTGGGGAGGTCTTGCTCTCCAGGAACTGGCGGATCTTCAACTCCAGCTCACCGTTGGCCTTCTCCAGGATGCGCACCTTGTCCAGGTAGGAGGCCAGACGGTCGTTCAGGTTCTGCATGGTGGCCTTGTCATTGGCTGATGTGTGGTCTGTGACACCGCTGCCACCTCCGCCTCCACCGACTCCTCCCATACCGAAGCCGAAGCCGTAACCACAAATGCCACCACCACCGCCGCCACCGGAACCGAAGGAAGAACTGGAGATGCGTGTTCCAGAGCCTCCTGCGCCTCCATAAACACTGCCGGCCCTCATGGCGGAGATGCGGCCGTAACCGCCGCTGCTGCCGCCTCCACCACCGCCGCCGCCCATGTACATACTGGAGCTGCCTGATGAGCCTCCATACCTCATGGAGCCTCCGCTGCTTCCGCCGCCGGAGGAGTAGCTGGTTTTGCTGGAGTAGGAGGTGGACATGGTCACTGCGAGTGAGAGAGAGAAAGAGAGGGAGTCTGCCTGCCTGCCCTGGATGAGGACATAGACTGCCACACCACCCAGACCTTGTTCCCTTTTATACACAGCAGGATCGAAGGGAGGGAGGCAGGCAGGGAGGAGGAGGGAGAGGTTTATGGGTGAAACATAATATAGATATGCAAATACATATCACACAGGTGAGTGAAAGTTGCTCTCATACATGTATTGACATCATAAGCACACTGATGTATCTGGGGGACAGCAGACACACCCACTGGTGTTCGCCTCAGGTTAGTCTGTCAGTCAATCATCCTAGAAATCACAATGACATGCAAAGTTATTTGAATTGTACTGTTGCCATATCCAGCTAAGTTGTTTGGCACAACAAATCTAAGTCTGTACCTGTTGATGTGACAACATGCAGCTGTGGTGTCCTGAATAGAAACGCAAAAGTATAAACGGACGTTTCGCCTGACACTATGCCAACATTTAGAGCAGACCTCTCTTTGTCTCTGGACAGTGATGTATTTTTGCGAATGCATCCAGTGTTCTGAGGACAGCAGAGACACCTTGGCTGAGGCCTTTATTTTTTGCCATTTAATGCTTGTGTTGAATTTGCTGTCAGAAGCTTAGCCCCTATGCGGTATACACACCCTTTCCCAATTTACCTTTTCTATCTGACCATCCAATATAGAAACTATCCTTGAGGGCTTATCAGAGACCCAGGCCCGCTACTCTGAGGGGGACGGGGCAGGACGTGAGGAGGGAAACTGAGATAAAGGACGTGATAGGCATGTGATTAATCTTTGTTTTTCTCTCCCTCGAAACGCCGTCCCCAACAGCACCAAACAAGGTAAGCATGTTTCTTGCCAAAATCAATGACTCTCTCCCTCAAGATTTTGCAAAGATGAATAATATTTGTTATATCGTTTCAGTCATGTTTAAGTATATTTTTGTGATAATTATAAGATTGTCAATGCTATTCTAAGATGTGCTTCTTGTCTGTTCTTGGCTTTTTAGTGGTTACACCCAGGTCATCACAGTGGTGGAGACTGTGATCGATGGAAAGATGGTCCAGTCCTCCAAGACGGTAGACGTGGATGTGGATGAGATGTGTCTTGACTTATCAACTCCAAAATAAATACGAATAAACTAAATGACTTTTGATTAATTTGTCATTTACAAAAACGGAGAGGACAAAAACTGTGTCCGTTTTGAATGATAAACGATCATGCTTCCATCAACGTTGCTAACAAAAGCCGCGCTTAAACGAAAAAGTGTCGCTTAGGTAAACGTCAACTTAGACTTAAGCCAAGCTAAGTTGACCAAGCACCTGAACCTCGCCAAAACAGAACTTCTCATCATCCCGGCCAAACCCTCCATCTCCCACAATCTCTCAATCACCCTGGGATCCACGACGGTGACTCCTTCATCCTCTACCAGGAACCTGGGGGTTACCATGGATGACAAGCTCTCCCTCACGGCACACATTGAAGATTTTTGTAAAAAAAAAAAAAAGGCTGCCTGAAATCACCTTGATAAAGGATGATTTGCCTTAAGTAATCATTTATTTATTCACATCATAAAAGTCCCAAAGGTCCAGATGGGGCTTGGACAGTGGCAGACAAGGCTGATTGAAGGGCAGGGGCAGAACAATTACAAGGGCTGCTACTGCACAACTTGGGGTCTCACCAGTGTAACAATGGGAATGGGACGACACTCCAAGTGTTGTCACTGCATCAGTTTGGGAAAGAGTGCACATTGTAGGGGAGACTGTTGGACACAGCATCTAATCGTCTTCTTTGGAAAGGGCACCATTTGGGATACTGTCATGTTGGGGCAGCATAAACGTCACTTCATAACAGCACCCTTTTCCATTGGAAGTAAGGGCAAGGAAACAGTCCAATTTAGACCATTGTAAGGTCACCTTATAGGGTACTGCATCACATTTTCTCTACTATAAAGGAACTCATTAAGACATGTTTTTAAATTTTCAGAGGGCACACTATCATTTATGTGTGAACGAAAATAGAGGCCCAGCATAGTAGAGGAGAAGAATGAGTAAGTCTGTATCCTCCCCTATCAAGGTTGTGGGCGGATGTTCTGAGGCCTTGACTGCAGCTTTGACAATGTCAGCATCACCTGATGCATTGATAACAGTGCAGTCCTTCTTCACCAGCTCCTTGGTCATAATATTTATAAGTCCTTGTTTGTTGCAAGATCTGGAAAGGATATCATCCTTTCTTCCCACAAACTCAGTCTCTGCATTGAAGTTAACGATGGGTTGAGTGTTATTACCACCTCTCTCATGCGTATTGTCTTTGATGGAAGGACCTTAGCTAAAAACGACTTGCTTTACCATAATGGCGTATGGTAAAGTCTGCATATGACTGCAATGGCACCGTAATTGTCACCCTTCCATGCCGAGCAGTGAACCAGGGAGCCACCGTCAGCCACGGGCATAATGCTCAGTTAGTGGGATGGAATCCAGGACAGTTTTATTAGATTTCTTGCTTGAGAAATCAGTGACTGCCTGCGCTAGTTGGGGCTTGTTGGCTTTACGGGAGATTTCCTTGCCTTCGAACAGGGCTGAACTCGTAGCGCATTAGCTTCTTCCAGGGAAAACTGTTCAGTTTTCGACATGATCAGGAACCCTCCTGTTGCCAGACTGCGGGAAAATAACTGTTCCCAGGGAGGAGGGGTGGGTGGTTTAGGTAGTCAAGGATGAATTTTGTTTGCGCAAAATTGTATACACTGTGCTGCCAACAAAATGTCAATGAGGCAAGCAATATCAAATGTCAGTGTTCTCTTCCATCATCGTCTGAATTGCTGAAAATTGTGAATTTAGTTTTGTTGGGGTTAGTATAATGCCACCTTTATACTCAAAAACATCTATAGAGGATGCATTACATATGTATTACCTTATTCAAATTGAAATGAGTGACCATTTTAGAGGGTTCACACACAGGCCTCTGTTCGGGCTAATTCAGAGTTTTACATTGAATGTCAAGTCTGTGTTTTAGCAAAAAAAAGGATTATGAGTCCAAAAACACGTAGCATACTGAGTAAGAGTTACATGACAGGCAAAATCATTTACATCTGTGGTTCACCCCAAACAAAGATAAAACCTTACAGTAATTTCACAAAATGATGTATTCCATAAGTATGTTATCATGTCAGTGCAATTTAGACAAGTGAAATGGATTAATAGACCCAGAAAACATGGGGTTAGACACCAAGATTATTTGGCTAGGTCAAATAATGAAGGAGGTGTTCCTATATGCAGCTGCCTATTTCTACTACTTTCTACTAAGGACAGTAGGCTGCTCTTATGTGTTCATTGCCATCCTTAGAGTTTTTCTATATATTTTTTTAAATATACAATAAAATCTATCTATATAAACTGTGCTGGGCCTGCTGAACCTATACCTCTTCCACTGGTCAGGGAAGCATTACTTCTGTCTCTGAAGACCCTTCCCAGGTAGCCAGCCGAATCGGGCCGATTGCGGTTAAGTGTCGGCGCACTCGGCAGCCCCATCTGGACCTGTGGAGGCAGAATATGTTAATTGGAAATCTTTCCATAGCCTAAATGTAGAGGTGTACAGGTTAGGTTATGGGGAAGTATAGTTGGGGGAAAACCCTTTTCCCCCAAAAATGTATTTACACTGCTGAAGACAACACCACTCTGCTGGTTTACACTTTGCTTTTTGTGACATAACTCCTCTGTTTGACGATCGCCTGATCTGGGCTGATCTGGGCTGCTTCTGTTCTCCGTGTGCGCCCATAATCTAAGTTTATTGAGGTCTAGCTTGAATTAGCGTTGCTTGTTAGTGGAACGGAACGTTAGTTGAATGGCTTGAGGCTTAACATTTACATTTATTCATTTAGCAGACGCTTTTATCCAAAGTGACTTCCAAGAGAGAGCTTTACAAAAGGGCATAGGTCAATGATCAAACACAGCGAGATAGCCCCAAAAACATTGCGGGTAGCCAAAACATGAAGCATACATTGTGAAAAGCAAATAAGTGCCAATGGGAAGAAACATAAGAGCATGTCGTTAAACAAGTTACAATTAAACAACATGAACCTCAAAAGTGCAAGAGTGTACCTGTAGGAAAGCAAGAAATAATATAATTCACAGTACAAGTACAAGTACAAGAAGTTAAATCAGTTACAACTAACCAACAAGTGCAACAAGTCCCTCAATAAGTGTCATTGTGTTCCTGGAGGAAATAAACTAACATCTGATCCAACAAATCTTTCTTAAGTACCGTTGTACTCCCGGAACAAGTGCGTCTTTAGCCTTTCCTTGAATGTGGGGAGACAGTCAGTGTCTCTGATGGAGGTGGGGAGGTGATTCCACCATTAGGGGGCCAGACAGGAGAAGAGCTTGGGTTGGGAGCGGGCGCTCTTGAGAGGTGGGACCACCTCTCAGACGGTTGTCAGAAGAAGACCGAAGGTGGCGGGTGGGGGTTTAAGGCTGGAGGAGAGACTGGATGTAGTCGGGTGCTGTCCAGTTCACTGCTCGGAAGGTCAGTACCAGGGTCTTGAATCTGATACTGGCCGTGATGGGTAGCCAGTGGAGGGAGATGAGCGGGATGACATGGGAGCGTCTGGGTAGGTTGAAGACCAGACGGGCCGCTGCATTCTGAATCCTCTGGAGAGGGCGGGTTGCGCATTCTGGGAGACCGGCGAGAAGCGAGTTGCAGTAGTCCAACTCGGAGAGGACAAGTGCTTGGACTAGCAGCTGGGTGGAATGCTCAGACAGGTATCTCCTGATCTTCCGGATGTTGTAGAGGGTGAATCTACACGACCGGGAGACTGAAGCAATGTGTGCCGCGAGGGAGAGCTTGTCATCCATGGTAACCCCAAGGTTCCTGGCAGAGGATGAAGGGGTCACCGTCGCAGATCCCAGGATGAATGAGAGATCGTGGGAGATGGAGGGTTTGGCCGGGATGATGAGAAGTTCTGTTTTGGTGAGGTTCAGGTGCTTGTCAACTTAGCTTGGCTTAAGTCTAAGTTGACGGCTACCTAAGCGAGACTTTCTCGTGTAAGCGCGGCTTTTGTTAGCAACGTTGATGGAACACCCCCCTGGTCTAGTAAAATGTCATGTTTTTGTTAATAAAGTACTGGGTACTGCTAGTTTATGTACCCTTAGTATAGATAGTCCACATATTAAAATTTTAGATCCCTATATGTTTATTGTATGCACCTTCCTGCCAAAGCAAATTCCTTGTCTGTGCAAACTTTCATGGCGAATCAATCCCATTCTGATTCTGATTCTGTACAGTTAGAGGTGTATTCATTGTTGTTGCCCTAAAAAGATGAGAAGCATGATCGTTTATCATTCAAAACGGACACATTTTTTGTCCTCTCCGTTTTTGTAAATGACAAATTAATAAGTAAAATAAAGTAATCCGTCTTGGAGGACTGGACCACCTTCCCATCGATCACAGTCTCCACCACTGTGATGACATTGGTGTAACCACTAAGAAACCAAAAACAGACAAGAAGCACATCTTAGAATAGCTTTGAAAATCTTATAATTATCACATAAATATACTTAAACATGACCGAAACGATATAACAAATATTATTCAGCTTTGCAAAATCTTGAGGGAGAGAATCATTGATTTTGGCAAGAAACATGCTTACCTTGTTTGGTGATGTTGGGGACGGCGTTTCGAGGGAGAGAAAAACAAAGTTTAATCACACGCCTATCACGTCCTTTATCTCAGTTCCTTTCACCTCCACACCTTTCCTACACCACCACTTAACTTCCAACCTCCCCCTTCCTCTCCCCTCTCCCCACAGGCTTCCCTCCTCCCTGGTGCCCCAGTCCCCCTCTCCCTGCAAGCTTCTCTCCTCCCCTCCTCCCCGGTCACCCAGTCCCCCTCTCCCTGCAGGCTTCCCTCCTCCCCAGTCCCCCTCTCCCTGCAGGCTTCCCTCCTCCCCAGTCCCCCTCTCCCTGCAGGCTTCTCTCCTCCCCTCCTCCCCGGTCCCCCTCTCCCTGCAAGCTTCCCTCCTCCCCGGTCCCCCTCTCCCTGCAGGCTTCCCTCCTCCCCGGTCCCCCTCTCCCTGCAGGCTTCCCTCCTCCCCGGTCCCCCTCTCCCTGCAGGCTTCCCTCCTCCCCGGTCCCCCTCTCCCTGCAGGCTTCCCTCCTCCCCAGTCCCCTTCTCCCTGCAGGCTTCTCTCCTCCTCTTCTCCCCAGTTCCCCTCTCCCTGCAGGCTTCCCTCCTCCCCAGTCCCCTTCTCCCCGCAGGCTTCCCTCCTCACGTCCTCCCCCGTCCCCCTCAGAGTAGCGGGCCTGGGTCTCTGATAAGGTGCCCTCAAGGATAGTTTCTATATTGGATGGTCAGGTAGAAAAGGTAAATGGGGAAAGGGTGTGTATACCGCATAGGGGCTAAGCTTCTGACAGCAAATTCAACACAAGCATTAAATGGCAAAAAATAAAGGCCTCAGCCAAGGTGTCTCTGCTGTCCTCAGAACACTGGATGCATTTGCAAAAACACATCACTGTCCAGAGACAAAGAGAGGTCTGTTCTAAATGTTGGCATAGTGTCAGGCGAAACGTCCGTTTATACTTTTGCGTTTCTGTTCAGGACACCACAGCTGCATGTTGTCACATCAACAGGTACAGACTTAGATTTGTTGTGCCGAACAACTTAGCTGGATATGGCAACAGTACAATTCAAATAACTTTGCATGTCATTGTGATTTCTAGGATGATTGACTGACAGACTAACCTGAGGCGAACACCAGTGGGTGTGTCTGCTGTCCCCCAGATACATCAGTGTGCTTATGATGTCAATACATGTATGAGAGCAACTTTCACTCACCTGTGTGATATGTATTTGCATATCTGTACTTCTAATCATATTGGTCGAACTTCCCAGATGCGTCTGTATGCATGCATTAAGTCGATGTACGTTTGCTTCCATGCAAATGTTTGATGTGATCATGCCCCACATCCATCCTCACTCCTATCTCTATCTGCATCTGCCTGCAAGGGTACTAAGAGGGTGGAGTAAGAGCCCCTGCCTTTCATGAGGTAACACCTCTCCCCGTTTCACCCATCAACCTCTCCCTCCTCCTCCCTGCCTGCCTCCCTCCCTTCGATCCTGCTGTGTATAAAAGGGAACAAGGTCTGGGCGGTGTGGCAGTCTATGTCCTCATCCAGGGCAGGCAGGCAGACTCCCTCTCTTTCTCTCTCTCACTCGCAGTGACCATGTCCACCTCCTACTCCAGCAAAACCAGTTACTCCTCCGGCGGCGGCGGAAGCAGCGGACGCTCCATGAGGTATGGAGGCTCATCAGGTGGCTCCAGTATGTACATGGGCGGCGGCGGTGGTGGAGGCGGCAGCAGCGGCGGTTACGGCCGCATCTCCGCCATGAGGGCCGGCAGTGTTTATGGAGGCGCAGGAGGCTCCGGAACACGCATCTCCAGTTCTTTCTTCAGTTCTGGTGGCGGCGGCGGCGGTGGTGGTGCTGGTTACGGCTTCGGTATGGGAGGAGGCGGTGGAGGCGGAGGTGGCAGCGGTGTCACAGACCACACATCAGCCAATGAGAAGGCCACCATGCAGAACCTGAACGACCGTCTGGCCTCCTACCTGGACAAGGTGCGCATCCTGGAGAAGGCCAACGGTGAGCTGGAGTTGAAGATCCACGAGTTTCTGGAGAGCAAGACCTCCCCAAAATCCCGCGACTATTCTGCCTTCTTTGTCATTATCGCCGATCTGCAGAAAAAGGTATGTCACCTGATCCCTACAGCTGCCAAAACAAATAACCACATAAATATGGATTGAATTAGCAACCCTTTTTGAATGCAAGACAAATCCATTTCACCCTAGAGAGACATCATAAAATACCTTTACTGCTAGCTGGGGTTGTAAAGAAAACTGACTGTAAGGTTCATGAAAGTTTCAGTATAACTGCAGCATCCATGACGATCCCTGAGGCGATTGCGTAAGATGCAATTCATCTCCTTTTCCCTGGAGTTCCCTTTCAAAGCAATTTGTCACCGTTTAGCTGATTCCCAACGCTTAAAATTCCCAAAGGCATTCTGCAAAGCCTGGACTTATGCAATTCCATTCGTTATCTTATCTTAAAACATGTTGCTATCCTCCATTCCCACAGATCCAGGATGCCACCGGTTACAACGGAGGCATCTACCTTTCCATTGACAACGCTAAACTGGCAGCTGATGACTTCAGAACCAAGTAGGCTTCCAAACCCCTTGCAAAGAATTTGTGTCACACCAAATAGCACAAAGCCAAATCCGTAGATACCATCATAAACTTCTATGCCCCCACCCCAGCAGGTATGAGAATGAACTGGCCATGCGGCAGTCGGTCGAGGCGGACATTGCTGGGCTCAAGAGGATGTTGGATGAGCTGGCCCAGGCCAGGTCCGACCTGGAAATGCAGATCGAGGGTCTGAAGGAGGAGCTCATCTACATGAAGAAGAACCATGAGGAGGTGGGTGGGGATGTAATGGTGGAGAAGGGAGCATGCCAAAAGGCTGAACCCTTCCTATTAGTCCTATAACTGTTTTTTTTTTATGGCCATCATTGACAATAGTTTCCCGAACAAAGTTCATATCCTCTGTCATTTATAAATCAAGCTCATATAAAGTTCTTGTATCCAAGACAAACAAATCCTCTATGAAGAAAACTCACGTATGTCCCTCACTGTAGGAACTACTGTCCATGAGGACGCAGATGACCGGCCAGGTGAACGTGGAGGTGGACGCAGCGCCTCAAGTGGACCTCAGCAGTGTCATGGCTGAGATCCGCCAGCAGTACGAGGGCGTCTCCGCCAAGAACCAGCGAGACCTGGACAGCTGGTTCCAGAGCAAGGTACTAACTACAATCCCGCCCATCGATTCAGCTGACCATTGCAGACTGGATAAACAGTTGACCCTATCACTGTTTACCCACAGTCACAGAGTCTGAACAAGGAAGTAGCCGCCAACACAGAAGTCCTCCAGTCTTCCAAGTCGGAGATCTCAGAAATTCGTCGCTTGCTGCAAGGTCTGGAGATCGAGCTACAGTCCCAGCAAAGCATGGTGAGTCCCAGCCGAGCATCAGCGCTTGCTGCCCTGTATACCAATGCCCGAGTTGTGTTCCGACTTGCTTTCCCACAATCCCTCACCTCGATCCATCTTTTTCTCCAATGACTGACCAATAGAAAGCCTCCCTGGAGGGCACGCTCGCAGACACAGAAGGGCGGTACTCGATGCAGCTCCAGGGTCTTCAGAGGCAGGTCACCAGCCTTGAGCAGCAGCTGATGAGCATGCACAGCGACATGGAACGCCAGGGCCAGGAGTACAAGATGCTGCTGGACATCAAGACCAGGCTGGAGATGGAGATCGCCGAGTACAGGAGGCTGCTGGACGGAGAGGTCTCAGGGTAAGCGGGGCAGACTGGGGAGAAAGAACAAACAAGGGATGGATGTAACTTAGGTAACCAATTTAGTCACCAGTAGTAGCACGGTAGTTTTGCTTTGATGTGTGTTTAAGTAGCACTCTATCAGTGTGCCAGCAATTCACTAGAATGCTAGCCCACTGTGCTTCTTGTGAGGTGAGCACACAGATTCTCTTTTCTTCATTAAACAACAGTCGACCAAAGATGGTCTTAGGGGAAGATGACAGCTTGAAAACAAACCATAAGAAGCATACACTAATTTAGTAAGATGCTATTTGTTCTTTCTTCACAATGACCTCCTCTAAGAACACACGCAATGTGGTGGTGGTCACAGAGGAGGTTATAGACGGAGAGGACTCAGGGTAAGCGAGCCAGACTGTTGGGGCGGCTGTGGCTCAGGGGGTAGAGAGGGTTGTCTGTTAATCGCAAGGTTGGCGGTTCGATCCCCGACTCCTCCCAGGCCATGTGCCGAAGTATCCTTCAGAATCAGAATCAGAAAGGGATTTATTCGCCATGAAAGTTTGCACAGACAAGGAATTTGCTTTGGCAGGAAGGTGCATACAATAAACATATACCTAAAATTTAAATATGTGGACTAACTATACTAAGGGAGTCAGGTGGCTGAGCGGTGAGGGAGTCGGGTTAGTAATCCGAAGGTTGCCAGTTCGATTCCCGGTCATGCCAACTGACGTTGTGTCCTTGGGCAAGGAACTTCACCCTACTTGCCTCGGGGGAATGTCCCTGTACTTACTGTAAGTCGCTCTGGATAAGAGCGTCTGCTAAATGACTAAATGTAAAATGTATGTAAATGTATGTAAATGTAAAATGTATGTACATAAACTAGCAGTACTAAGTGGGATTAGAATAGAATTTAATATACAATAAAATATAAGTTGCCGTAAATGACAAAATACAAAAATACAAAAAATACAAATGTACAAGATACCATGTTGTGGTGCAGAGTGTTTTAAGCAAGAAGTCATTTTGAGTCAGTGTGGTCCCTTGGCCTTGTTGAAGAGGCCAACAGCGGAAGGGAAGACGTGGCGTGAGGTATTGGTCCTGATAGACCGCAGCCTTCTGCCGGGGGGGAGTGACTGAAACAGGGAGTGTCCAGGGTGGGAGGAGTCGGCCACAATCTTCCTCGCTCGCCTCAGGGTCCTCGAGGTGTGCAGGTCCTCGAGGGTAGGCAGATTGCAGCCAATCACCTTCTCAGCAGTACGGATGATACGCTGCAGTCTGCTCTTGTCCTTGGCAGTGGCAGCAGCGTACCAGACGGTGATGGAGGAGGTGAGGATGGACTCAATGATGGCTGAGTAGAAGTGCACCATCATTGTCTTTGGCAGGTTGAACTTCTTCAGCTGCCGAAGGAAGTACATCCTCTGTTGTGCTTTCTTGATGAGGGAGCTGATGTTCAGTTCCCACTTGAGGTCCTGGGAGAGGATAGTGCCCAGGAAGCGGAAGGACTCCACAGTGTTGACTGGGGAGTCACACAGGGTGATGGGGGTGAGTGGGGCTGTGTTCCTCCTGAAGTCCACAACCATCTCCACTGTCTTAAGAGCATTGAGCTCTAAGTTGTTCTGGCTGCACCAGGACACCAGGTTGGCCGCTTCCCACCTATAATCAGACTCGTCTCCACCAGAGATGAGCCCAATAAGGGTGGTGTCGTCCGCAAACTTCAGGAGTTTGACGGACGGATGACTGGAGGTGCAACTGTTGGTGTACAGGGAGAAGAGCAGAGGAGAAAGGACGCAGCCCTGAGGTGATCCGGTGCTGATGGACCGGGAGTCAGAGACTTGTGTTCCCAGCTTAACGCACTGCTTCCTGTCAGACAGGAAGTCTGTGATCCACCTGCAGGTGGAATCAGGCACGTTCAGCTGGGAGAGCTTGTCCTGAAGCAGGGCGGGGATGATGGTATTGAAGGCAGAGCTGAAGTCCACAAACAGGATCCTGGCATAGGATGCTGGGGAGTCCAGGTGCTGTAGGGTGAAGTGGAGGGCCATGTTAACTGCATCGTCCACAGACTTGTTGGCTCTGTAGACAAACTCCAGGGGGTCCAGTAGAGGGTCAGTGATGGATTTCAGGTGTGCCAGCACCAGGCGCTCGAAGACTTCATTACCACAGAGGTCAGGGCGACGGGTGTGTAGTCATTATGTCCTGTTGGCCTTTGCTTTTTGGGCACAGGGATGATGGTGGAGGACTTGAGACAGGCTGGCACATGGCATGTCTCAAGGGAGGTGTTAAAGATGTAGGTAAACACCTGAGACAGCTGGTCAGCGCAGTGCTTGAGGGTGGCTGGAGAGACAGAGTCCGGCCCAGCTGCTTTGCGGGGATTCTGCCTCTTGAAAAGTCTGTTAACTTCACCCTCCTGAATGGAGAGAGTCGTCACTGTAGAGGGGGGGAGGTGGGAGGCCTCCTGGGTGGGAAGGGGTAGTTCAAGACTGTCCAATTGTCTTTCAAATCTGCAGTAGAACTCATTCAGGTCGTTGGCCAGGCGGGAGTCGTTAGTGGAGTGGGGGGCTCTGGGCTTGTAGTTGGTAATTTGCCTGAGCCCTCTCCAGACAGAAGCAGAGTCGTTCGCAGAGAATTGGTGTTTTAGCCTCTCTGAGTACAGTCGTTTAGCCTCCCTCACCGCCTTGCTAAACCTGTTCTTCGACTCGACTTGAGCAAGACTCTGAACCCCAAGTTGCTCCCGATGGGCAGGCCGGCGCCTTGTATGGTAGCTCGCTGCCGTAGGTATGTGTGATTGAGAGTATGAATGGGTGAATGAGAGGCAAACATTGTAAAGCGCTTTGAGTACTGCTAAGGTAGAAAAGCGCTATATAAATGCAGTCCATTTACCATTTACCATTTGAGAAAGAACAAACAAGGGATGGATGTAACTTAGGTAACTGATTTAGTCTCGAGCAGTAGCACGGTAGATTTGCTTTGATGTGTGTTTAAACATCCTGTAAAGTGGACCTGAAAACTAGTTTTAAGTTCGCCACACCACAGAATGTGTTATTAACTACCCATCCAAATTCGAATGAAAAAGTAACACCGACATGTATGTAAAATTAGGCTTTGAAATCATGAAAAAATCAGCAGTCTTCTCTGCTCCAGACTGGGGGGGGCGTGTCGCCTGAAGGAGCTGAAGCTCCGCCCCTCGCTGCCTACCTACGACTCAGATAATGGACGCTACGTCAAGCCGAACAAAACAGTATAAAATTAGAATTTATTTGTTCAATGAGTGAAACATACAGATGCATATAATGTTCCCCTGAGCTGTAACAGTAAAAATGGACACCAAAGACAGCTGACAGTGAGCTCTCCAACTAGGCTACTTCTAACACATACCATTTCACCAAAATACCATCATTCTACACCGAGTAGCCTAATATCAGTTTAGCGGTTTGCACTAACTCATAGCAGAGATACCTCTGGAAAAGTTATCTAGTATAATTATAACAAGCACACAGAACAGAGTGATGAACTGCTGTCGGCGGTGGATTGTCCAGGTGCGACCTGAGGAGGAACGGCCCGGAGGGCGGATGCTCGGATGCACGGCTCCGCGCTGCAAGAGAAGCCGTGTGTCCGCGAACCCCGTCTGTCTCTGGTCCATGTTAAAACTATCCGCCGTGAAATGGTCACTGCATTTAGTCATTTAGCAGACTCTCTTATCCACTGCAGAGGCGGCTGTTGGAGTTTATCAGAAGCTTTCCATCTGCGTGGCTCTTCACAAAATCAATCCACCCACTTTTCCTTTCCTCATCAATAGGGAAATGAAATAGTGTTACAGCGCAGCTGAAGTTTTTGCATCCAGGGAAGATGCAGTTGCGGGTGGAGGGAGACATCCTGAAGCTAGCTAGATAGCTGATGTAGGCTACAATAACAGTACAGCAGTCAGTGATCTGACGGGTCGAAATGACCTAGATGGGTAACTTTTTGGCCCTGCCTATTAAAACCTGATCTGAAAACGGAAGAGAAACTTTTCTACGGTCTAACTATACATTTTGGTGTGACAAAGTTTTAGTGATTTGCACATGCTTTCAGGAACTCATTTCACACGTATATAATGTACTGAGAAGCAAATCATGGTATTAACTTTACAGGATCTTTAAGTAGCACTCTACCATAGTGTGCCAGAAATTCACTAGAATGCTAGCCCACTGTCCTTGTGAGGTGAGCAAACAAATCCTCTTTTCTTCATTAAACCAAAGTCGACCAAAGATGGTCTTAGGGGAAGATGTCAGCTTGAAAACAAACCGTAAGAAGCATACACTAATCCAGTAAGATGCTCTTTGTTCCATCTTTCTTACAGCATCAGCGACATATCCTCCACAGTGACCTCCTCTAAGAGCACACGCAAGGTGGTGGTGGTCACAGAGGAGGTTGTGGATGGCAAGGTGGTGTCCTCTTCTGCCACAAGCTCCTAGTGGGCTGAAACAGCAAGGCGCGCACAAAGAGTTAACCCCCTTCCAAGAACATCTGGGTAGAACACTGTCAACAGTTCTTCATTTGAAAGCAATAAAGATACTCTCAGTGTGCTGACAATGCCATCTTTGTGTTCTGTGTCTGATTTGACTCCTTTCCTTTACATCTGACTGCCATTTTGGAGTTTATTGTTTGAACATGAGGCCAAGAGAATAGTATTTTGAAAGTGCACGCGTCAGTGACGGGTCATGATTAGTGTGATCTATGTGGCACTGTGTGGAAGATTACTGTCAGCAGGGATTGGATTTGTCATTAATGACTACATTTACATTTAGCAGACGCTCTCGAGCGACTTACAGTAAGTACAGGGACATTCCCTCCGAGGCAAGTAGAGTGAAGTGCCTTGCTCAAGGCACAGGTGGGAATCAAACCGGCAACCTTCTGAGTAATAGCCTGATTCCCTAATCGCTCAGCCATTGAGTTGTTGGTGTGGGAGAATTGTATGAGACTTGATAACCCTTCCCTGAACAACAAGTAACATGTAGGTTATGGTAAAGAGGCCTGTTCCATAAAAGCCGCTCAAAAAAGCTTGACTTACTTGAATTAGTTTAATTAGTCAAGCGGGGCTAAAGCGGTTCCATAAAGGCCAATTTCAGCTCACGCACTCCTACTAATTCAAGTCAGATTTAGGTAGTCAAGCTAATTGCGCGTGCACCCTATAAGAGAGAAAGGATGGCAAGAAATCACGGATCGATTGAATGCATAGGTGTAAGTAGAAAAATTTAAAATGTAATATCCTGCAATCCAACCTAATTTAGTAACAGTTTTATTATACAGTCTAGGCCATGTAGTCAAAGGTTTAACTACATAAAAGGTTGGTTGATGTGTCTGTATTTGCATATTCTTGACCAAAAGTCTTCATTGAGTGTCTGCCTTCGGCAAGGGAACAACCTTTGTTCTCGCACATATATATTATTTATTATTTATTTTCCCACCCTAAGGATCTCTCAATATTTTGACTACATAGAGAACGTAAGTGTCAAAAGGTTCGTCTTGGTAGCGAATGCGTTGCTTGTATTTTTATTTACGTTCCGTTGCACGGTTTAAGTTTAAATTAGTTTTTTTTGGCGAAAAGTGTCTTTTGTCGCCAAAGGGAATCAGTGCAAGCCTAACATCACAACGTCAGCACACGTTAGCAACCACGCATGAATACGACGTGCATTGATGTAGTAAGACTGTTGCGAATCCCCTCCGGCAGAAGGCTGCGGTCTATCAGGACCAATACCTCACGCCACAAAAACAGTTTCTTCCCTTCCGCTGTGGGCCTCTTCAACAAGGCCAAGGGACCACACTGACTCAAATGACTTATTGCTTAAAACACACTGCTTTTGCACTGCACCACAACATGGTATCTTGTACATTTGTATTTTTTGTAATATTTGTATTTTTGTATTTTTATATTGTAATTTACGGCAACTTATATTTATCCCACTTAGTACTGCTAGTTTATGTACCCTTAGTATAGTTAGTCCACATATTTAAATTTTAGGTATATGTTTATTGTATGCACCTTCCTGCCAAAGCAAATTCCTTGTCTGTGCAAACTTTCATGGCGAATAAATCCCTTTCTGATTCTGATTCTGATTCTGAACTAACAGCATCATGTATTTAGTCATTCAAGACTTGCATGTACAGTAAGTAATTTCACATTAAATCATGTATTTAAACTCAAGCTTCTGTGGTGTGTCGCTGTCTTCAATGCCACAGCCTAAACTTGATGTCAAAAGAAACATTCAATCAGTCAATCTCATCCACATCCACGTCTACTGTTTTGGAGGACTGGACCACCTTCCCATCGATCACAGTCTCCACCACTGTGATGACCTTGGTGACCACTAAGAAGCCAAGAACAGACAATAAGTACATCTTAGAATAGCATTGACAATCTTATAATTATCACAAAACATGACCGACGACACATTATTCAGGTTAGCAAAATCTTTAGGGAATCATTGATTTTAGCAAGAAACATGCTTACCTTGTTTGGTGCTGTTGGGGACAGCGTTTCGAGGGAGAGAAAAAGACGAGAAAAACACAGTTTAATCACACGCCTGTCACGTCCTTTATCTCAGTTTCTTTCACCTCCACACCTTTCCTACACCACCACTTAACTTACAACCTCCCCCTTCCTTTCCCCTCTTCCCGCAGGCTTCTCTCCTATCCCTCCTCCCCAGTCCCCCAGTTCCCTGGCCTGGTCCTCACCAGACTCTCGTACATTTCATTTGTACAGAGAGTCTGGGATCGCTCCATTGACAAGCGTTAACTTCCTTGAAGGCGGGTACTCTGTTGAAGTTTAAAACTATAGACCAATTATCACCCTACGTCACACAACGTTAAGCAGGCTCAACTGCGCATGTTGGTGGCAAAAGACAAACTTCTCCCGGGTATATACACTTGGAGTGTCGATCAGGTAATTATATATCTCTGGACACTGGATTGCAGGGCTTGACATAACTTTTTGAGGCATTTGTCATTTGGACAGTACATTTACGTTTCACTTGTCCATGCACAAAAGTCACTTGTCCCCGCAGACCTTTAAATAGCCTGACGAGTGAAACGGGCAAAAGCCTGGCTAACGGAGGTTGCTTTCTCAGGCAAATGATGAATGAAACAGGCTTGATTAAAGAAATCCGAGATTCTGGCTATCTTCAGCAGACTCGTATCTACAACAGGCAGTCCTCCCTGACGTTTTTGGTGTAGAATGGAGTGAAATACAACATTGTGCACACTGCAAGTGAGCGACCCGAGTCTGACTGAGGCTAACGTCAAAAGAGTGTAAGAGGGACGCAGTCTCACTCAGATTGCCAGTTTTACACAAATCTCAAAAATAATCGGACCAGCTGCTAAAAGCAGAATTACCATATCTCTTGAAAGCTGCCCTGCTCGACTTTTGTGGTTTAGAATTGACTGTAAAACTGTACAATTATGAATTTTGTGACATGACGTGAAGACATGGCTGCCGCCTAAGACTATGCGGTCTACCGGGCGACATTCTCACTCAAATCTCAAGACTTTCGTGACCCAAATCAAAATTCTGATGTGACAGATCAATGGGGAATCGCTTTCTCTCTTAAAGGCTGTCCTACTCGACCTTTTTGGTCTTTTTGAATCTAACTATTTGTATAATCCGTGTAATTCTCTAGCCGTTATAAAGGCTATCTTTTCCCGGTTTTCTGCCACCATGCTGCGCGCATCCCGAATGTTTACAAACAAATAATTAGACTATTGGATCTGCCCAGAGCCACTCGCCATTTGCCATAACCAATCGCTAGTGTTCGCCTTAGCCGACTCCTTCACCACTACTGTAACGGAGCTATAGCTGCCGTAGCTGGAAAACCTAACTTTTCCCGAACCCTGAGGGGGAGGAGGGCCACAACATCATGGCCACCAGCAAAACTCAGCAAAGATTGTTCTTGCTCCGGATTTAACTTCTGGATATTCGGCAGCGTTGCAACAACGGACCGAATGGCTTCGCTCGCATCTTTCTCCGCCGCCATTAAGGAACTACAACTCAAACTAGCGCACGACGTCAACGTAATCGTTCTCAGCCACTCCCTCTGTTCGCTGATTGGAACGGTAAAAAGTTTACCGGAGACATCTGACTAATATACCGAAAGCCCAGACGCAGTACAGAAACAAAATGAAAATTGAGCGGAAGTACGTAGGAGGGCATAGCCAGGCTACCAGTACCCCTCTCCCTGCAGGCTTCTCTCCTATCCCTCCTCCCCAGTCCCCCTCTCCTTGCAGGTTCCCCTTCTCCCGGTCCCCCTCTTCCAGGCACTCACACGTCGTCCTCTCCGTCCAGCAGCCTCCTGTACTCGGCGATCTCCATCTCCAGCCTGGTCTTGAGGTCCAGCAGGACGTTGTACTCCTGCCTGTGGCTGGCGATGTTGCCGTGGAGTCGGGACAGCTGGCTTTCCAGGCTGGTCACCACATCCTGGAGGCCTGACAGTTGGGCAGAGTAGCGGGCCTGGGTCTCTGATAAGGTGCCCTCCAGGGATAGTTTCTATATTGGATGGTCAGATGGAAAAGGTAAATGGGTTGGAATGGGTGTATAGGTGTACACCGCATAGGGGCAAATATGGATGTTGTTAAGGCTACTCTTAGCCTTAATTGTTGTGGAATGTCTTTAACTTGGGATTGTGGTGTGAGTGTGTGCATCAGCCTGACCGCACATTCTAAAATGTGTTTTGTGTCAATGTGAAACTCATTTATTTTCTCCCTGAGTCTGATTTGGGGGGGGGGGGGGGGGGTTAAGATGAAGTGTCAGGTTAAAGTCAGCACGGTGCCAAATCAGTTTATTTATGGTGGATTTACAAGAAGAAAACGTTTGCCAGATTTTCCCTTTCACCACAGGGTGTGTGTCAGTTGTTGTCAAGTCAGACAATGTGTTCCGCAGAGTGCTCACCATGCTTGTGCAGGACTGCAGTTCAATCTGAAGCCTCTGGAGGGTGCTCTTGAGCTCCTTCACCTCGGTGCGACAGCTGATGAGACCCTCGTTCTGAATGACAACTTCCTGCTCAACTGTGCACATCTGATGAAAAAACACATTAGTCAGAAGATATGACCCTAATTTCTGCGTAGCTAATGATGATTGTTGGACATCGCCTGTCTAGTCTGTTTTGCAGAAAATATCAGATGCATTTGATGATAAACTGATGGAAATGCAACTGACATACAGTACCAGTCAAAGGTTTGGACACTGACCGGTACTGTACATACAATGCAACAAACCTACACATAATCATAATATTTGTGCGTTGGTGTCACATGTCACTGCATCGCTCATCACGTTTCCTTCCTTCTCATGAACAACACTTCAGCCAGCCACGCCACCAAGAACACTTTGAATGCGCAGGTGCGTGTCCTTTAGAAACACTTCAACCAACTCAACTCGGTTCCTCTTGCAACTAAGACAAAAACGATTCTCCACGATGGATCTTAATGGACCCGTGGGTTCTGCTAACCTTGCTCTGGTACCAGGCATCCAGGTCTTTGCGGTTCTTCACGGCCACTGCCTCGTAGTGTTCCCTGATCTCGGTCATGGTCTGGTTCAGGTCCATAGAGGGCGCTGCGTCCACCGACACGTTCACCTGGCCGCCCATATGCGCCCTCAACAGGGCCAGCTCCTACATTGGGAAAGGTCAAAGGTCAGGTTTGTCACGATTAGAGACATCATGGTGGCCACGGGGCAGTATTCAAAGCAGTTTGGAAAGTGCGTGACTGTCTCACTAATCATGTATATTGTCAATATCCAAACCCTATTGACAATTACCACTGTTACTGGTTTGTATCCTTAGAACTTAGTGCTGTTTGTGTACAACTGTGTCTGAGGGTTTTATTGCGCTACTGTATTTGATCTGCTGGAACTGTAATATGTGTGTTTTTAGGTGCGTGCGGAGGCACAGAAAGGGTTTCTGTGAGCTAATGGAGAGGAGGAAGAATGGAAGGAAGAGGAAAGGGAAGGGTGGCGGGGCAGGGGTGTCGGAGTCCAGAAGAGTGCTTGAGTTTGCGTGCAAAACGTTGACTGCCCTTATAAAACAATTGGGTGAAGTTGATTAAATGTTATAGGAACATCCTTTACGTTCAAATCTGCTAATATGTGGAGTGCGACATCATTTTACTTCATACTATTATGTGAGTGGAGTAAAGTGGACAGAATGTTACATTGGCATGAATGTGGAACACTGGTCTTTTGTTCCAAGAATGCAATCAATAACTCCAAAAGGTGGTGAACCTTTAGTACTACTACTACTGTTTGTGTTAGTAAAGCAAACGTATGTACACAGTCAGGTCCTATTCAGGTCCACCAACAAAATCATGACTATTCGTAGGTGTGACAGAGAGTCAGGGGCGGAGTTCAATTGGTATTTTTCACTACCAATTGAAAAACGGCAGATTATTTTACATAAAGCTCAAAAAACAATTTTGCGCTCAAATAATGGCCAAGCGCTGTGCGCGCTGGCATTAAGTGTGGAAGTCCCCATCTTGCATCACGTCAAACCCATACGTCCTAGGGCTAAGCCCCAAATGGGCTTAGCCCCAAATGTTTACACATTCGTTAAGCAGTCTCAAAAATGGTATCAATATAAAAAATACGATCCCTTTCTGTAATCATGATACCCCCCAGAAAGGTTCACGGCACCCCCAGTCAAAGCAGGCTGCATCCAGCTCTTTTTGGTATACAAAAAAAAGTGGGCCGGTCTTGGGCCTGAAACTCCCGGGCTGAAAAGTGGCCCCACTCCGGCCCTGTCCAGAACCTTCCTCAGAGCGTACGCTCTTTGTATAATCTGAGCACCTTCATCCACAGGGTTGTTGAAGAATGGATACGCCATAATTTATTGTAACTTATCTAGACGCTCTGCTTAGTTTAGGCCTTATTTTATGTAAATTAATCAATGTCTTTTGAAAACAGTTAAAGTTACATTATTTCTTCACTTGTTTATTTCAATTAATACATTCTATCAAGTAAATTAATTCATGTGTGCACTTCAAAAAGTCTGCACTTATGTTTCCGAACACGGACTAAAGTGCTTTGGAATTTACTCGACCGAACTGTCTTTTGAGATTCTGTTTCCGCCTGTTTGAAATTATTTGCAACACTTAATTTAGCTCGACTTTTTGCCTTACATGGAGCAGGTTAGTTTAGAAGTATACCCTTGGTTATGTATGGAGGACTAAAAGTGCCAAAATGAATTAAATAAATAAACCATTAAATAGTTACTTAAATGTGTCATTAGTTAATTAAAATAGGAATTAAATACATAAATATGTTCTTAAATGTGTCATGAATTCATTAAAATACCAATACATTTTATGTAAAATACATATATAATTATTTCACTATTTAAGTATTTCATGGTCCATTTACAAACGCTAAACAGCGCCCCCAGTCGATTGCATTTACATTTCACAACGTGTTGCATTTACATTTCACAACGTGTTGTGTTGCAGTGCTTCATTAATTGTGTTATCTGTCAAACTCGCCCATCAAAGTCAGTAGGTGGGGCTAGCGCGAATCAAGTGTGATCCATTGCGTTGGTCTGAAGTAGAGAGCCTGGATAGAGACGATGGAGGATCTTCATGAACTTTCTAGGGAGTTGGTGAGAGACATTTTAGACTTAGCTGAGGATGTGGAGGACCTGCTGACCCAGAGCATGTAGCGAGTAAAGCAGAGGAACTTATTGAAGTACTTGGAGTTATTTCCACACTTTCCGATCAAGATAGTGACCACAGAGTGACTGCAAATTTAGACTCTGGTACCAGGGTGCATCAGCATCTTCCTCAATCAAATTTGCTGCTTCTCTCAGCAGCTCCGGGCAAGTTTTAGACATTTGGTCCAGCACCTCGCACGCTGTCTCAACATGGGGGCTAGCAGGACCGAGTCTTCCCCTTGATTATTAGCCATAGTATTGCAAAGTGCGGAAATAACTAGAACTTCAATAAGTTCCTCTGCTTTACTTTAGACCCCTTAATCTGCAAGTCTAGCTAGCTCTCAACGCTCAGCAGGAATTGCAGGTCCACTCACTAAAAACAAACTTGACCCTCTCAGAATGCGTCGCCTGCATAGTCTTAGGCGGCAGCCATGTCTTGGTCCCCCTTTACACTGTTTTGACGTTAGCCTCAGTCAGACTCGGGTCACTCACTGGCAGTGAGTGTGTTCACAATGTTGTATTTCACTCCATTCCACACCAAAAACGTCAGGGAGGACTGCTTTTTGTAGATACGAGCCTGCTGAAGATAGCCTGTTTCATTCGTCATTTGCCTGAGAAAGCGACTTCCGTTAGCCAGCCTATTCGAAAACCATTCAAACAGGTTGACAGCAGTGGGTTTTTTGGAACTACAGCGAGCTATTTGAACCACGTGATCACGTGTCGGCTAGACCAAAGCGTGTCACAACTCTCTTTTTATATGGCTCTGGTTCTCCTTAAACAGGCTCTGGCAATACCTTGGACTCGCTAGCTAGGTTATCGAAAAGTCGTAGCCAATTTACAAATTAGCTGTTTCATCAATAAAATAATTACAATTATGAAGTTTGTCCGCCTCTCCTGACATCTTGCAATAACTTCTGGGAAAACAGAAGCGTTCTCCCTGGCCAAGACACCCAATGCATCCTCGATAAAAGGGGCGGATCAAGAACACTTCCGGGTATTTTTGGCATTCTTGGTGACTTGTGTTGTTTGGATTGGAACTTTACTTGGCAATGACCCTTACAAAAAAGAAGTATATTAAAGTATACTATAAGTATACTAAAATATGGATAGTACACTTTTAGTTCCCTTTTGATATACTTTTAAGAAGTATGCTTAGAAACTGAAAATGGTATACATTTCTTCATTTACGTTTCATAAGAAGAGCTGGATTCTTAAAACGCCAACGCTTTCGCAGTGATTAGCTTATTCCAGCTAAGAAACTGCAGTGTAACTTTGCAAGGGCCCCCGTTCTCGTTAAGTGACTTATAATCTGAGGCGTTTGAGGGGCTCCTAAACATTATAATATATTAGTAAGTAATAGTAAAATTTAATAAGTTTACTTCTTGAAGTACTTACATTAATTGAAAGTGCACTAAAAAGTATTGCCAAGTATACTTTGAGGCTCTTTAGGAAGTATACTTCATGAACTGAAAGTGCACTACACAGGCTACTTTACAGTATTCAAAAGTAAACCTTGAAATACACTATAAGTGTACTTTAAAGTGTACTAAGTGACCTAAAAAGTGGGCCAATTCAGTTTACTTAGTACAAAAATAGTATATAAATAAGTACAAAAATTGTATATAAATAAGTACACTGCTAGTATACTTTAAGTAACATGATAATAGTATACTTTTTATACTAAGTATACTTACAAAATAAACTTGAAGTATACTTCTTTTTTGTAAGGGGAAAGATGACGTAAAACGAGTAGGGATGCACCGAATCCAGGATTCGGTTTCGGATTTGGCCGGATATTGGGCTTTTTGACGGGGTTCGGTTTCTGCCGAACCTTAGAATTTTTTTCCACCGAACCCAGACATCCCAACCTGCAGAGACTCATTTCAGCAAGGTGGCCGATTTGTCTTGTGGTGGCAAGGATCCATAAACAATACACAACATCTCCGCTGTTTAAACATTTGCGTATGAAACATCTGAAAGAAATTCAAGAAATCTAAAAGGCTAATATTGTGGATATTGATTGGATCTTGAGATAGGGTAAACATAGGCATATTGTAATTGTCAAAATAGTTTTTACCACTTGTCTTCATGGCAAAATGTTGCCTATTTTATTTATTTTTTTACAGTAAAAAATAAATAAATACACTGTTGTGGACATTGTTTACTTCATTAATGTGTTTACTGTGTTAATTAGGGTGACCAGATTTGAGTTTGTGAAAAAGAGGACACTTCGGTCGGGGGTAGGCGGGGGGGGGGGGGGGGGGGGGGTAGGTAGTGTATTGCATGCCGCACCATGACCATCCAGGAGGATAATTATCGTGCATCTGGCAATGACAGTCTCAGTCAGAGCTCGCGCAAGGTGGAACGTAAGGGAGATAACCTTTCCAAAACTTGTAAGGGCGTAATAACTAGTTGGTGAAAGACCCAGAGAAACACAAATAACCGACTAGGCAAAATCCCGGACGATTTTTGAATCCCTGCCGGACGCATTTTTTAGGTCTCGAAAACAGGACATGTCCAGGTAAAAGAGGACGTGGTCACCCTATTTTAATGGACTGAGGATGGCAGTAGGATTCGCTATTCGGCCGAACCCCAAAAATCTGGATTCGGTGCAACCCTACCACCAACTGATTTCCATCAATCTCCATAAAGACTGCATTCCTTTGACTTGTAAAACAAGGTAAGGTCAGAGGTCGCACAACCTCAAGTTCCGGAGGTAAACAGATCAGATAAGACCTATACCTTAACCTACATGTTACTTGGAGTTCTTGGAAGGGCTAACAATTCTCCCACACCAACAACTTAATATCACTTATCAAATTAGGTCTTCCTTTCTTGTACTCATTAATGACAAATCCAATCTCTGATGACAGTAATCTTCCACACAGTGCCTCATTGATCACACTAATCATGACCCGTCACTGACGCATGCACTTTCAAAATACTATTCTCTTGGCCTCATGTTCAGATGATGAACTCCAAAATGGCAGTCAGATGTAAAGGGAGGGAGCCAAATCAGACACAGAACACAAAGATGGCATTGTCAGCACACTGACAGTATCTTTATTGCTTTCAAATGAAGAACAGTTGACAGTGTTCTACTCAGATGTTCTTGGAAGGGAGTTAACTCTTGATGTGCTGCTTGCTGTTTCAGCCCACTAGGAACTTTTGGCAGAAGAGGACACCACCTTGCCGTCCACAACCTCCTCTGTGACCACCACCACCTTGCGTGTGGGCTTAGAGGAGGTAATTGTGGAGGAGACGTTGCTGATGCTGTAAGAAAGAAGGAACAAATAGCATCTTACTGGATTAGTGTATGCTTCTTACGGTTTGTTTACAAGCTGACATCTTCCCCTAAGACCATCTTTGGTTGACTGTGGTTTAATGAAGAAAAGAGGATCTGTGTGCTCACCTCACAAGAAGGACAGTGGGCTAGCATTCTAGTGAATTGATGGCACACTGATAGAGTGCTACTTAAACACATATCAAAGCAAAACTACCGTGCTACTACTGGTGACTAAATCAGTTACCTAAGTTACATCCATCCCTTGTTTGTTCTTTCTCCCCAGTCTGCCTCGCTTACCCTGAGACCTCTCCGTCCAGCAGCCTCCTGTACTCGGCGATCTCCATCTCCAGCCTGGTCTTGATGTCCAGCAGCATCTTGTACTCCTGGCCCTGGCGTTCCATGTCGCTGTGCATGCTCATCAGCTGCTGCTCAAGGCTGGTGACCTGCCTCTGAAGACCCTGGAGCTGCATCGAGTACCGCCCTTTTGTGTCTGCCAGCGAGTTCTCCATGGAGGCTTTCTATTGGTCAGGCATTGGAGAAAAAGATGGATTGAGGTGAGGGATTGTGGGAATGCGAGTCGGAACACAACCCGGACATTGGTATACAGGGCAGCAAGCGCTGATGCTCGGCTGGGACTGACCATGCTGAGCTGGGACTGCAGCTCAATCTCCAGACCTTGCAGCGTGCGACGAATTTCTGAGATCTCCGACTTGGAGGACTGGAGGACTTCTGTGTTGGCGGCTACTTCCTTGTTCAGACTCTCTGACTGTGGGTAAACAGTGAGAGGGTCAACTGTTTATCCAGTCCTCGATGGTCAGCTGAATCGATGGGCGGAATTGTAGTTAGTACCTTGCTCTGGAACCAGCTGTCCAGGTCTCGCTGGTTCTTGGCGGAGACGCCCTCGTACTGCTGGCGGATCTCAGCCATGACACTGCTGAGGTCCTCTTGAGGCGCTGCGTCCACCTCCACGTTCACCTGGCCGGTCATCTGCGCCCTCATGGCCAGGAGTTCCTATAGCGGGGGATATACGTGAGCTCTCTTCATAAAGGATTTGTTTGTCTCGGATACAAGAACTTCATATGAGCTTGATTTATAAATGAAAGAAGATATGTACTTTGTTAGGGAAACTATTGTCGACGATGGCCATCAAAAGCTTATCTATGGTATAGTGATTTACCCCCCCCCCCCCCAACAAAAAAACAAACAAACAATCAAACAGTTATAGGACTAACTGGTGGGGTTCAGCCTTTTGGCATGCTCCCTTCTCCACCACTCCATCCCCACCCACCTCCTCATGGTTCTTCTTCATGTAGATGAGCTCCTCCTTCAGACCCTCGATCTGCATCTCCAGGTCGGACCTGGCCAGGGTCAGCTCATCTAACATCCTCTTGAGCCCGGCGATGTCCGCCTCGACCGACTGCCGCATGACCAGCTCATTCTCATACCTGGTGGGGTGGGGGCATAGAACTTTATGATGGTATCTACGGATTTGACTTTGTGCTATTTGGTGTGACACTAATCCTTTTTGAGTGGTTTGGAAGCCTACTTGGTTCTGAAGTCATCAGCTGCCAGTTTAGCGTTGTCGATGGCCAGGTGGATGCCTCCGTTGTAGCGGGTGGCTTCCTGGATCTGTGGGAATGGAAGTTAGCAACATGTTGCAAGATAAGATAACGAATGGAATTGCATAAGTCCAGGCTTTGCAGAATGCCTTTGGGATTTTTAAGCATTGGGAATCAGCTAAACGGTGACAAATTGCTTTGAAAGGGAACTCCAGGGAAAAGGAGATGAATTGCATCTTACGCAATCGCCTCAGGGATCGTCATGGATGCTGCAGTTATACTGAAACTTTCATGAACCTTACAGTCAGCTTTCTTTACAATCCCAGCTAGCAGTAAAGGTATTTTATGATGTCTCTCTAGGGTGAAATGGATTTGTCTGGCATTCAAAAAGGGTTGCTAATTCAATCCATAGTTATGTGGTTATTTGTTTTGGCAGCTGTAGGGATCAGGTGACATACCTTGTTCTGCAGATCGGTGATGGTGACATAGAAGGCAGAGTAGTCGCGGGATTTTGGGGAGGTCTTGCTCTCCAGGAACTGGCGGATCTTCAACTCCAGCTCACCGTTGGCCTTCTCCAAGGTGCGCACCTTGTCCAGGTAGGAGGCCAGACGGTCATTCAGATTCTGCATGGTGGCCTTCTCATTGGCTGATGTGTGATCTGTGACGCCGCCTCCACCGCCTCCTCCGCCTCCTCCCATACCGAAGCCGTAGCCGTAACCAGCACCACCACCGCCGCCGCCGCCACCGGAACTGAAGGAAGAACTGGAGATGCGTGTTCCGGAGCCTCCTGCGCCTCCATAAACACTGCCGGCCCTCATGGCTGAGATGCGGCCGTAACCGCCACTGCTGCCGCCTCCACCACCGCCGCCGCCCATGTACATACTGGAGCCGCCTGATGAGCCTCCATACCTCATGGAGCGTCCGCTGCTGCCGCCTCCACCACCGCCGCCGCCCATGTACATACTGGAGCCGCCTGATGAGCCTCCATACCTCATGGAGCCTCCGCTGCTTCCGCCGCCACCGGAGGAGTAGCTGGTTTTGCTGGAGTAGGAGGTGGACATGGTCACTGCGAGTGAGAGAGAGAAAGAGAGGGAGTCTGCCTGCCTGCCCTGGATGAGGAGATAGACTGCCACACCGTCCAGACCTTGTCAGCTTTTATACACAGCAGGATCTGAGGCAGGGAGGCAGGCAGGGAGGAGGAGGGAGAGGTTGATGGGTAGAATGGGGAGAGGCATTACCTCATGAAAGGCAGAGGCTCTTACTCCACCCTGTTTGTACCCTTGCAGGTACAATGTTTGGCACAACGAAACTAAGTCTGTACCTGTTGCTGAGACATGCAACATGCAGCTGTGGTGTCCTGAACAGAAATGCAAAAGTACAAATGAACATTTTGCCTGAGACTATGCCAACATTAAGAACAGACCTCTCTTTGTCTCCGGACAGTTACCTATCCAGAACATCTACAAAGCTTTTTCCTAAATGTAACACCCATATTTTGCATTCGCAAAAAATCGGTGATGTGTTTTTGCAAATGCATCCAGTTCGTTCTCTTTTCACTAATGAGCAAGGTTGCAAAAGTGCAGTGTGCATTTTGCAAATGGAGGAACGAGTCTGTAAGGAAGAGGGAAACTTATTTCTTCCTCAATAGTAGTAGTACACCGTCTGGCATCACTCAGCACTCCAAACTCAAGCCCAGGAAAAACAGATGTGTGATTGCTTTACTGTTCTCTCCCACTAAATATCCTGGCAGGGCATTTTGGCGTTTTCAGTGTGTATGAACAAGCTCTTGCCTGTTTTCCTCTTTCCAAGCTTGTGTATTTCCTTTAGGCTTGTATACATCTCCTGTTGGTTTATTAAAGTCGCACATGTATTGGAAAATGTTACAAAGCGTTGTTGACTCATTAGAGAATGCACGGTTCAAAAGACTTGCATGTTATCCATTTGCACCAAAAGCTTTATTATGATAACGCAAATGATTTGGGTGAATCATGGTCTAATTGCATTAGCATGGCAAATTGGCAATCATTAAATACAACGCTATTATAAAGGCTTAGGAAATACGTTACACTAATCCCACTGCAGCCGGTGTGTATCGGTGAAACTCACTTCTCAGGTATGTAGCGGTCCACCCACGTCAACGAATTGCTAGCTTTTCGTTGACGTAGTTGGTAGTGGTCGCGCTTGGGAAGTCAGAGGTGGCGTGTTCGACCCCAGTGAGGGGCGAACATCGTCCCGATACCTCTGACGGAGCAAGACAAGTATGACAATCATTAAATAAAACGCTATTATAAAGGCTTAGGGATAAATTACACTAATCCAACTATCTCTGTTGGCTCTCTCGTTCAGTAATATTACCAAAATCCCAAGAAGATGTGTGCGTGAAGATGTGTGCACTGGTCAAACAAATGCATGCTTGCCCTCGAATTTTGTGAAACAATTTCGATGTGAGGGACGGAAAAAAACTTAAGTGAGATGCTTAACAGAGTAGAAAGACGGCCTACGGTACAAAAAGGTGAATATTTTTTTATCTTCATCTCTGCCCTGCAGCTTAGTCTTCATGTCAGGTACACACCCAAATTGAATCATGGAATATTTCCCTTATGACAATCACTGCAGTGCACTTATTGCAAGTTATAACATAGTTTACCGCTTACTCAGAAGGATGTGGTGTAGATAATGGCGTTGGAAAACTGAATACAAAAAGTTTAAGGTATAGGGGAAACTTGCTTCTGCAGGATCGCACACTTATTTTGCAACAAAAGAAAAAGAAAATAAAAGAATTTGAATAGACTTGAAGAATATTCTTGAAATGAGTAATGTTGTCATTTAGCAGACGCCCTTATCCACAACGGTCCAGACAGGGTTCTTTTCTTGAATAGGCCTACTGCAGCCAACCAAACCTTTTGTAATCAAATCTTCAGTCAATATACAGTAGTTATCAGTCATAGATAAGATAATAAACTGTTTAAAATATATTTTTTACATGGCTTCTTAGTGGTCCATACAACGTGTTGTTTTTTCGTCAGACTGTGCATGTTCACCAATTTATTTTAATTAAATTATTTACGCAAGCAGACCATGCAATCGTTCATTTCCATTTTTGTAAACTACGATAAAAAAACACACCACCCTTGATCTGCATGAAGCAGGTTTTCTTTCTCCATTTTATCTCAATGGAACATGTTCCTGGACTTACCTACTGTAAATCACAAAAGTCAACCGATACTCTCCAGACACTGTCCAATGGAATTCCACACTGATAGCTGGTTAGACAAGGCTGACACTTGCATAGAGCAGACCTACATTGCACTGCAGAGTTCTTATTTACAAAGTGTACTGTACAATACCCAAGACAAAAATAACATTAAGCAAACATATTTCAAATTACAAATGCCACTTATTGTAGTTACAATTTGTATTTTAAATATTCACATTCACTGGCCACATGCAAGTTATTGTTTTTTTTGTTTTTTTGCAATACACATCAAATAACATGAGTACTTGGGTCCACCATGTAAATGTGCCAGACTTAGCCATGCATGCTCATTTTTCATTTGCAGTCTTTGGCAGGTTTATGGCATATAAAACATTTGAAGAAAACATACAGGACACATAAGCACACAGGTATGAACAATAGCACATAAGCACAGACAGGCAATAAAACAAGGACATAACAATACCCTAAAATATGCAAGGTGTACCAAGGCTGTTCAGTTTTACAATCAATCTTTTAAAGCCATTCAAAGTGATATCTTAGCTTGAAAACATGTCCAAGTTTGTGTGGGGTTTGCAGTTGATCTTCTTCGATCTACTGCAAGTCAGTGCACTCCCCTTCTTTCAGACCCGATAAAGATAAAAGGGAGTCAGGTGGCTGAGCGGTTAGGGAATAGGTTAGGGAATCGAGCTAGTAATCTGAAGGTTGCCAGTTCAATTCCCGGCCATGCAAAAATGATGTTGTGTCCTTCGGCAAGGCACTTCACCCTACTTGCCTCGGGGGAATGACCCTGTACTTACTGTAAGTTGCTCTGGATAAGAGCGTCTGCTAAATGTTAATGTAGGTGCGATTATTAAGTCCCTACTGAAAAAAACAAGCCTGGATCCCGGATGTCTTAGCAACTACAGGCCAATTTCAAATTTGTGATTTCTCTCAAAGATTCTAGAAAAAATTGTAGTACAACAGCTCACTGAGCACCTTTCCTTAAATCAGCTTTTTGAACCTCTCCAGTCTGGATTTTGTCTTCACCACAGCACTGAAACTGCATTAGCCAAGGTAGTCAATCATCTACTATTAGCCTCTGATGCAGGATCTATCTCTGTCCTGATTCTCTTAGACCTAAGTGCAGCTTTTGACACTGGATCATCAAATTCTCCTGGAACGTATGGAGAACTATGTTGGGATTTCTGGTACTTCACTTCAGTGGTTTAGATTGTATCTATCTGACAGATCACAATTTGTCCACTATGATGGCCGCCCATCCAGGAGTTCCACTGTAAAATAGTACCACAGGGTTACGTCCTAGCCTCTCTGCTATTTTCGCTCTACATGCTGCCTTTAGGAAAAATAATTAGAAGCTCCGGGGTAAATATTCACTGCCATGCAGATGATACTCAGCTATACATGTCTATACAGCCTGGAGAACTACCACACGCTTTGGAAAAATGTGTTTTATTATTATTAACAATGATAGGGAGGTGTTTCTTATGAAGTTTGGCAGGAAGGGAGAGAGATCTGTACTAACACCGTGTGTACTTTTCTTAGTGAGTTTTGCAACTGTATCAAATAGGAATTTAGTGTTGTGCTGTTTCTTACTAATCAACTTAGAAAAATATTCTGATCTGGACCTGATGATGACTTGCTTGTACTCCATTAGGAGCATGAGGACAAAAAATCCTAGTTTAACCGTTTTGCTCCTATACAGAAATGGTATGAAGGTGAAAAAATTCATTAGTATTTTTTTTATAAAGTCGTCTTATATTGTCATTTGTCACTTACGCTACCAGCCGCATATTCGCAACATGTTGGGCCACGCCCCCATCAACAGCACAAGACACAAACCAACGTACCTGCATTCTGACAGTGCTTCAATGGAGACTAGCAGCTAACCACTGGATACCGTTGGAAAACTGCTGCTCTGAGTGATGCAGTGTGTGAGTTTTAAAATAGTAGTTTTTGACAATCAAGTGCCACCCCAAATACAAGACTGGCCAGAGCTGGCCCCCCCAGAAATATTGTCCTGGCTACGCCCCTGCATGAGCGTTCATTACAAAATGGTTAAATCTGCTTTAAAATAACGGAAATAAACTCTACAAACAACCGTCATGTAGCCTATGTGTGCAACCATTTGTAAAACGTGCTACAATAAAGGCAGGCAACTGTAGATTATCAAGTCCTTTCTCCTTGTTCTCATTCAGCTCAGGTAAATCAGCGATTTGCTGATTTTCCCTTTTGTGCTCGTCTCCCTGTTCGTATCCACGAAAAATTCGTATCCACGAAGAAAAAATTCTATGAAAAAGTTAGTAGTATGAGCCAGGTTCGAGAATCAAACAAAAATTATTGGGGGAGATACATCCACCGGGGCTGTTGCCTCAAGCCAAGGGGCGAGGGTCTAAGCCCCCAAAGTTAGTCAGTTATCAGTAGTCAACGGCTGTATGTATGAGACCTGCCTGAACATATTATCACAGCAAAGTCTACATTAATGATTCAACCAACGTCTGTATGGAGGACCAAACCTGCCATATTTACAAATGAATGAATGAATAAATAAATGTCCACATCCATGCATTTAGACAGAAATAACCGAATATATGTATTAATTAATGCACAATTGTCAATCAATAGTTACATATATTTTACATTATGTATGCATTTATTTTTGTATTCATTTATTGATTGATTGATTTATTCATTCATTTATTTATGTATTCATTTATGTATTCATTTATTTATTCATTTATTCATTCATTCATTCATTCATTCATTGTTCCCAATATGATAATGAGAGGAGGCCAGTAGGCGTGGAAACTGACGTTCAGACATTGCAATCAATCCAGAGCCATAGATTCAATCTAGCTAACGCCTGGGACACACTGGCTGCGAAGCGCCCTGAAGCGCCACAATCTGCTACGAATGACGCGATGCTGTTCACACTAGACGCGCATTTCTCCACGCTGGTCACAAAGCCTTTCACCTTCTCTGAGCTTTCCTTTTATACATGTACAGCTGACATGGTACATTGATCGGATATCGTTTTTATCGGGGTAAACACATGGTTGGAAGGTCAGCGTAGTGAAGTTGGGTGTTAATTGATAGCCCACAACTAACATAGTCAAATCTTTATAACATGTTTATCCAAATATAATTAAATCTTTGTTTTCAACGAGTTCGGCCAGCCTGGCCATGTAGGCTATTTTGTCCATAAAAATGATATCCGATCAATTCTCAAAATGTAAACATTTTAAAGCATCGCGTCATTCGTAGCAGATTGTGGCGCTTCAGGGCGCTTCGCAGCCAGTGTGTCCCAGGCGTTAGCTAGATTGAATCTATGGCTCTGGATTTATTGCAATGTCTGAACGTCGGTTTCCACGCCTACTATACTGGCCTCCTCTCATTATCATATTGGGAACAATGAATGGATGAATGAATAAATAAATGAATGAATAAATGAATGAATGAATAAAGGAGGTAAATAAACGGTTTTATGGACCTAGCAACAAGCGGTTGCCTTGGAGATGTAGCCATTGACCTTAACAACGTAGCATCTGCTCGGCAACAAAGTAGCCTAAGTTGCCTAAAAAACGCCCCGCAATCGCTTCGCGTTTTAAAAAAGTATCTGAAGCAGACAGAAGACGAATTGATGTTGTTGATATGTTGCCTTGGAGGTGTAGTTACTTCACCAGTGCAAGTGCAGCTGATTGCTCTGACAACATGGCGTCTGCTCCAGATTCGACCTGTTTGATTTGTGATCTTCCCACGTATTGTTGTAGTATATAAGAAACCAAATGTTTACTCCTCGACAGGTCAGCAAACGCTTTGTCGCCTCGATTTGTTAAAACGATTTGTTTTAACAAAATTCGACCTACGGTCTCGGTTAACAAACGTTTTAACAAATCTCGGTTTACAAAGGCGTTTGCAGACCTGTCGAGGAGTAAACATTTGCTGTTTATTTCTGTCTAAATGCATGGATGTGGACATTTATTTATTCATTCATTCATTTGTAATTATGGCAGGTTTGGTCCTCCATAGGTTTGGTCCTCCATACCACTCAGCCACTTTAAATAATTTGTATTCAAATTACGTTCCCATTAAATTATTGAATTACAATTTTTTTTTATTATTGTTTATTGTATCAAATTTTAAATACACCATATTATAGTCGCACAATCTTTTAATCTAGGCTATTTATTTCATAATTTGTAGTTCAATAAAGAAGATCATGCTATTAACGTACACACGACTTTAAACTTGAACTTGTTAATACACCGATGAATGATGAATGGCGGCTAAATAAATAATACAGAAAGCATACTGCTTGTATGTTTGAAACTTCTTTCATGGCTTCAACATTGCTTCTGCACTGCAGGCCACAGCTACAACCCAGGATATTCCGCTCCTTCGTGCCTTTGTGCTGTAAACAGCACAAAAAATTGACGGCCAGGGCGGGGGAGGGGGGGGGGGGCAGGAAAAGAGAGGTGGGAAGTTGTGTAGGAAAGGTGTGGAGGCGAAAGAAACTGAGATAAAGGACGTGACAGGCGTGTGATTAAAGTGTTTTTCTCGTCTTTTTCTCTCCCTCGAAACGTTGTCCCCAACAGCTCCAAACAAGATAAACATGTTTCTTGCTAAAATTCCTAAAGATTTTGCAAAGACTGCATTCCTTTAAATTGTGAAACGAGGTAAGGTCAGAGGTCGCACAACCTCAAGTCCCAAAGGTAAACAGATCAGATAAGACCTATACCTTAACCTACATGTTACTTGGAATTCAGGGAAGGGCTAACAATTCTCCCACCCCAACAACTTAATATCACTTATCAAATTAGGTCTTCCTTTCTTGTACTCATTAATGACAACTCCAATCTCTGCTGACAGTAATCTTCCACATCTGTGCCTCATAGATCACACTAATCATGACCCGTCACTGACGCATGCACTTTTACAAAATACTATTCTCTTGGCCTCATGTTCAAACGACAAACTCCAAAATGGCAGTCAGATGTATAGGGAGGGAGCCAAATCAGACACAGAACACAAAGATGGCATTGTCAGCACACTGAGAGTATCTTTATTGCTTTCAAATGAAGAACAGTTGACAGTGTTCTACCCGGATGTTCTTGGAAGGGGGTTAACTCTTTGTGTGCGGCTTGCTGTTTCAGCCCACTAGGAGCTTGTGGCAGAAGAAGACACCACCTTGCCGTCTACAACCTCCTCTGTGACCACCACCACCTTGCGTGTGCTCTTAGAGGAGGTCACTGTGGAGGACATGTCGCTGATGCTGTAAGAAAGATGGAACAAAGAGCATCTTACTGGATTAGTGTATGCTTCTTACGGTTTGTTTACAAGCTGACATCTTCCCCTAAGACCATCTTTGGTTGACTGTGGTTTAATGAAGAAAAGAGAATCTGTGTGCTCACCTCACAAGAAGCACAGTGGGCTAGCATTCTAGTGAATTGCTGGCACACTATGATAGAGTGCTACTTAAACACACATCAAAGCAAAACTACCGTGCTACTACTGGTGACTAAATCAGTTACCTAGGTTACATCCATCCCTTGTTTGTTCTTTCTCCCCAGTCTGCCTCGCTTACCCTGAGACCTCTCCGTCCAGCAGCCTCCTGTACTCGGCGATCTCCATCTCCAGCCTGGTCTTGATGTCCAGCAGCATCTTGTACTCCTGGCCCTGGCGTTCCATGTCGCTGCGCATGCTCATCAGCTGCTGCTCAAGGCTGGTGACCTGCCTCTGAAGACCCTGGAGCTGCATCGAGTACCGCCCTTCTGTGTCTGCGAGCGTGCCCTCCAGGGAGGATTTCTATTGGTCAGGCATTTGGAGAAAAGACGGATCGAGGTGAGGGATTGGGGGTAAAGCGAGTCGGAACACAACTCAGGCATTGGTATACAGGGCAGCAAGCGCTGATGCTCGGCCAGGACTCACCATGCTGAGCTGGGACTGAAGCTCGATCTCCAGGCCTTGCAGCGTGCGACGAATTTCTGAGATCTCCGACTTGGAGGACTGGAGGACTTCTGTGCTGGCGGCTACTTCCTTGTTCAGACTCTCTGACTGTGGGTAAACAGTGAGAGGGTCAGCCGTTTATCCAGTCCTCGATGGTCAGCTGATTCAATCGAAAGCCCATACTGTTTCTATAGAGGGTGCTAAGGGTGGAATTGTAGTTAGTACCTTGCTCTGGAACCAGCTGTCCAGGTCTCGCTGGTTCTTGGCGGAGACGCCCTCGTACTGCTCGCGGATCTCAGCCATGACTCTGCTGAGGTCCTCTTGAGGCGCTGCGTCCACCTCCACGTTCACCTGGCCAGTCATCTGCGCCCTCATGGCCAGGAGTTCCTACAGTGGGGGACATACGTGAGTTCTCTTCATAGAGGGTTTGTTTGTCTTGGATACAAGAACTTCATATGAGCTTGATTTATAAATGACAGAGGATTTGAACTTTTAAGGAAACTATCGTCGATGATGGCTATCAAAAGCTAAACTATGGTATAGTGATTATTCCCCCCCACAAAAAACAAACAGTTATAGGACTAATAGGTAGGGTTCAGCCTTTTGGCATGCTCCCTTTTCCACCACTCCATTCCCACCCACCTCCTCATGGTTCTTCTTCAGGAAGATGAGCTCCTCCCTCAGACCCTCGATCTGCATCTCCAGGTCGGACCTGGCCAGGGTCAGCTCATCCAACAGCCTCTTGAGCCCAGCGATGTCCGCCTCGACCGACTGCCGCATGGCCAGCTCATTCTCGTACCTGGTGGGGAGGGGGCATCGTATCAGGTCATTGACCAGGAGGAAAACTTTATACTAAATCACCTCTGCTTGGAGGCACCCAATGTCTGTTACTATAAGAGTATTGACTTTATGATGGTATCTACGGATTTGGCTTTGTGCTATTTGGTGTGACACCAATTCTTTGTCAGGGGTTTGGAAGCCTACTTGGTTCTGAAGTCATCAGCTGCCAGTTTAGCGTTGTCGATGGCCAGGTAGATGCCTCCATTGTAGCGGGTGGCATCCTGGATCTGTAGGAAGGTTAGCAACATGTTTCAAGATAAGATAACGAATGGAATTGCACAAGTCCAGGCTTTGCAAAAATGCCATTGGGATTGTTGAGCGTTGGGCGTCAGCTAAACGGTGGCAAATTGCTTTGAAAAGCCATAACTCCAGGGAAAGAGAGACAAATTGCATCTTACGCAATCGCCTCAGGGATCGTCATGGGTGCTGCAGTTACACTGAGACTTTTATGAACCTTACACAATCAGCTTTCTTTGCAACCCCAGCTAGCAGTAAAGGTATTTTATGATGTCTCTCTAGGGTGAAATGGATTTGTCTTGCATTCAAAAAGAGTTGCTATCTATAGTAATTCAATCCATAGTTATGTGGTTATTTGTTTTGGCAGCTGTAGGGATCAGGTGACATACCTTGTTCTGCAGATCGGTGATGGTGACATAGAAGGCAGAGTAGTCGCGGGACGATGGGGAGGTCTTGCTCTCCAGGAAAAGGCGGATCTTCAACTCCAGCTCACCGTTGGCCTTCTCCAGGATGCGCACCTTGTCCAGGTAGGTGGCCAGACGGTCATTCAGGTTCTGCATGGTGGCCTTCTCGTTGGCTGATGTGTGATCTGTGACGCCTCCACCGCCTCCTCCGCCTCCTCCCATACCGAAGCCGAAGCCGTAACCAGCACCACCACCGCCGCCACCGCCACCGGAACCGAAGGAAGAACTGGAGATGCGTGTTCCGGAGCCTCCTGCGCCTCCATAAACACTGCCGGCCCTCATGGCGGAGATGCGGCCGTAACCGCCGCTGCTGCCGCCTCCACCACCGCCGCCGCCCATGTACATACTGGAGCCGCCTGATGAGCCTCCATACCTCATGGAGCCTCCGCTGCTTCCTCCGCCGCCGGAGGAGTAACTGGTTTTGCTGGAGTAGGAGGTGGACATGGTCACTGCGAAAGAGAGAGAGAAAGAGAGGAAGTCTGCCTGCCCTGGATGAGGAGATAGACTGCCACACCGCCCAGACCTTGTTCCCTTTTATACACAGCAGGATCGGAGGGAGGGAGGCAGGGAGGAGGAGGGAGAGGTGGATGGGTGGAATGGGGAGAGGTGTAACCTCATGAAAGGCAGGAGCTCTTACTCCACCCTGTTAGTACCCTTGAAGGCAGATGCAGATAGAGATAGGAGTGAGGATGGATGTGGGGCATGATCACATCCAACATTTGCATGGAAACAAACGTGTGTTGTATGAACACGTACAGTACATCGGCTTAATGCATGCATACAGACGCATCTGGGAAGTTCGACCAATATGAATAGAAGTATAGATATGCACATCCATATCACACAGGTGAGTGAAAGTTGCTCTCATACATGTATTGAAAACAAGCACACTGATGTATCTGGGGGACAGCAGACACACCCACTGGTGTTCGCCTCAGGTTAGTCTGTCAATCAATCATCCCAGAAACTTTTACAACGACATGCAGTTATTTGAATTGTACTGTTACCATATCCAGCTACATTGTTTGGCACAACGAAACTATGTCTGTACCTGTTGCTGTGACAACATGAAACGCAAACGTACAAACGAACGTTTCGCCTGACACTGTGCCAACATTTAGAACAGACCTCTCTTTGTCTCTGGACAGTTATCTAAGCAGAACATCTACAAAGCTTTTTCCTAAATGTAACACCTCTATTTTGCATTTGCAAATAAAAACTAAGATGTGTTTTTGCGAATGCATCCAGTTCGTTCTCTTTTCACTCATGAGCAAGGTTGCGAAACTCAGAAGTGCAGTGTGCATTTTGCAAATGGAGGAACGAGTCTGCAAAGCAGAGGGAAGCTTATTTCTTCCTCAATAGTAGTACTACACCGTCTGGCATCACTCAGCACTCCGAACTCAAGCCCAGGAAAAACTTACCACAGATGTGTGATTCCTTTACTGTTCTCTCCCACTAAATATCCTGGCAGGGCATTTTGGCGTTTTGAGTGTGCACGAACAAGCTATTGCCTGTTTTCCTCTTTCCAAGCTTGAGTATTTCCTTAGGCTTTTATAAAGCTCCTGTTGGTTTATTAAAGTCACACATTGTGTATTGGAAAATGTTACAAAGATTTGTTGACTCATTAGAATGCACGACTCAAATGACTTGCATGTTAATCCATTTGCACCAAAAGCTTATTGTGATGTCTATTTGAATTAGTATGACAATCATTAAATAAAACGCTATTATAAAGGCTTAGGGATAAATTACACTAATCCCACTATCTCTGTTGGCTCTCTCGTTCAGAAATATTACCAACATCCCAAGAAGATGTGTGCGTGAAGACGTGTGCACTGGTCTAACAAATGCATGCTTGCCCTCGAATGTGAAACAATTTCGATGTGAGGGACGGAAAAAACTTAATTGAGATGATTAACAGAGTAGAAAGACGGCCTACGGTACAAAAAGGTGAACATTTTTTATCTTCATCTCTGCCCTGCAGCTTCGTCTTCGTGTCAGGTACACACCCAAGTTAAACCACGGAATATTTCCCTTATGACGCAGTGCATATACTATAATATAGTTTACTGCTTCAGAAGGATGTGGTGTAGATAATGGCGTCGGATAACTGAATACAAAAAGTTAATGTATTTGGGAAACGTGCTTCTGCAGGTTCGCACACTCATTTTTCACCAGATTGCAACAAAATGCAATTAAAATTAAAAAAGCCTATAGACTAGAAGAATCTTCTTGAAATGAGTTATGTTGAGTAGCAATGGTTTCTTTTCTTAAATACTGCAGCCAACCAAACCGTTTGTAATCAAAACGATATCAATATAAATAAAATGTCATTAATAACATTTAAAGACAACCGCCAACAGCAAAAACAATCTTCAGTCAATATAGTTATCATTCATAGTCTATGAATAGATAGCAATCTATGAATCATAGATAAGAAACAGTTTAAAATAAAAAAAATTACATGGCTTCTTAGTGGCCTATAGAACGTTGTTGTTTGTTCGTCAGACTGTGTTCACCAATATATTTGAATTAGATTATTTATGCAAGCAGACCATGCAATTGTTAATTTCCATTTACGTAAACTACTGTGAAAAAAACACACCACCCTTGATCTGCATGAAAGTTTTTTTCTCTCCATGTTATCTCAATGGAACATGTTCCTGGACATACCGTACCTGCTGTCAATCACAAAAGTCAACCGATACTCTTAATGGCATTACACGTTGATAGCTGGTTAGAAAAGACTGACACTTGCATTGAGCAGACCTACATTGCACTGCAGAATTCTTATTTACAAAGTGTACTGTACAAAACCCAAGAGAAAAATTACACAAGCAAACATATTTCAAATTACAAATGCCACTCATTAGTTACAATTGGTATTTTAAAGATTCACATTCACTGGGCAAAGTTATTGTCCGTTTTTTATGTCATGTTTTCTTTTTTTGGCAATACACATAAAATAACATGAGCACCTGTGTCCATCATGCCAGACTGAGCCATGCATGCTCATCTTCATTTGCAGTGTCTGGCAGGTTGATGGCATATAAAACATTTGAAGAAAACATATAGGACACATAAGCACACAGGTATGAACAATAACACAGAAGCACAGACAGGCGATAAAACAAGGACATAACAATACACTAAAACTTGCAAGGTGTGCCAAGGCTGTTCAGTTTTACAATCAATCTTTTAAAGCCATTCAAAGTGATATCTTAGCTTGAAAGCATGTTCAAGTTTGTGTGGGGTTTGCAATTGATCTTCTTAGATCTACTGCAAGTCAGTGCACTCCCCTTCTCTCAGACCCGATAAAGATAAAATACATAAGTCTTTCGAACACATCATTAGTCAAATCTGTCATTGCCATAGTCAGTCCCTTTTAATTCAACAACTTTCATCCGTTGTACAAATAAAGCTAACTTCTCTGTACCACCCTGTACTCTATACACCCTCTCTCAATGGGAAAGGGCCTACACCCAAGCTGTCACACAGGAATCAGAGCTCCTTTGTGCAGGTAAACCCTATTTTTCTACATTTGTTCATCCCCATTCTTTGTGTTTTCTCTTTTACACACACACACCTCTCACACATGCACACACACAGTCTTCATGAGCCATGCCCCTTGGGCATGCGAAGCATCGAAAGCTGCGATGAGTCACTGGCAGCTTCTGCTCTCAGAGCCAGTTCCCCCCCCTCCCCCCCCCCCCCCTCCTACTTGGAGATCTGTGCCAGGGCCAGACCGGTTTATGCTGCTTCAGGTGCCAGCCACACCCTGCTCCACAGAACCACACAAAACAGAACCTCACAGCAGACCGAGGCCCCACGACCAGAAACTCAGTGAAAGACGATGCATTTTATGTTGAAGTTGTTTTCCAAATGTTTTGCTTTCATAGGAAATCGTTTTTTATTTATTTTTTCAAAAGTTGCAAGCAACGTGGCAAGAGAAAGACAACAACATTTTACATTCAAATACTTTTTGGTTTTTGCAGTAGTCACTCTTCTTTTTTATTACTGATGCCTTTTGTATCATAACTGCCGTTTATTGCTAACGATGGGTTTCCACACAGAACGTGCAATTACTGATTGTAAGCTGTAAACAGTGTTCAATACTGCAACATAAGGAAACTGTTGTGTGTGCCAACTCAATACTTACTGTGTATTTGTCTTTAGAATGCACTTTAGAATGATTTGAGGTTGGAATACTGCGATGCAATTTATTACATTAATCGTCAGCAACCTGGTCCACCTCAGCCACAGTCTGTTTGACCTTCAACCCTCAGGCAAATGGTACAGGAGTATCCTGATCACCTGGTTTGGAACAGATTCCTACCTAAAGGGATTGTTGAACTGCTGATCTGTATCGTGGACGTCTGTGGTCAAGACTGCTCAGTCCGCAAACTAGCTTCCACTCAGCCACTTTACATCATTTTTATTCAAATGACATTCCCATAAAATGATTGTAAGGATGAGATCTCTCAGCAGGCAGGCCGGAAAGAGTCACGACAATTATAAAAAGGGTTGACTCGGTTTTATTAGCTCGACGTCGGATCATGCCACCAATCCACAACAGAGTGGCTAGCATGAGTGAGAAAACATGTCTCTCAGAAGTCCTTTATATATGGCTGGACTGTACAAATATAGTTACCACCACAACATCTCCTTAAACGGTACACATCCCAAAACTTGATGCACAGAAGAAACAACACACAGGTGATGCGGTCATCAATCATTGCTTGTACTATTCTCTGCATCTTGCACTTAACCTAAGTTGACCAGAGCACATTCCTTGATCTATATGTGTATTATCCAAGGCCTGCTCCGTGACCTCTTGACCACAGCAAGAGACAACCTCACAAATGTATAGAAAATCTGCGTATCAAAGATTTTTTTTGTTCATTGTATACAATTCTGGTCGCACAATCTTTTAATCTATTTATTTCATAATTTGTAGTTCAATAAAGAAGGTCATGCTATTAACGTACACACCACTATAAACTTGGACTTGTTAATACACCGATGAATGATGAATGGCGGCTAAATAAATCTTACAGAAAGAATAATGCTCGTATGTTTGAAACTTCTTTCATGACTTTGTCAACATTGCATCTGCACTGCAGGCCACAGTGACAACCCAGGCTAACCCGCTCCTCCGTGCCTTTGTGCTGTAAACAGCACAGCCACACCCATGCTCAGGTGATTCTGCCTCAGGACATCTACTGTCTACATATTACACTCCTATCATAATTCCTGTGTTCGGGATAAGCCAGTTAATTGTGTCTTCACAGAAAATCTGATGAGGTATGAAGATGGAAGCATACAATCATGCCCAGTGAGGATTCAAAATCTACAAGAGCATGTTTTTTTGCCCTGATTCATCCAATACCACAATGTTAAAGGTGTGACATGTCTAACTACAATGATTTTGATAGAATAATACTTTGTTGATCCAATCAGTTGCCTTTCTGTTGTCTTGGGGAAAGACTGCCACAATCTAGTTTTTTTTCAACGCCAAAGGCAGCGTGTTGAAATTATGTCCACCAACTCTCCCTTGTGCGGTTTGAGGTGAAGCCTATTAGTATGCAATTACAATATTAGTGGTGATAGTGGAGTTAGTCAGTTTTTCAGGATAACAAAGCATCAGACGTGATACATTTACTAGAGGAACATGACTGGAATCCCCAGTAACTAGTGAAGTCATGTTACTTTTGTAATGGAGATGAATGCAAGCACAAAAGTGCTTGCATCAATTGCAGCTCATAGTTTGAAGCAAACAAGCTTAAAACTGTGAGAGGGCCCCTTTAAGAGTCACAGGAGTGGAAGGCCGAACAAGCAGCAAGCTGGGCGATGGCCTCCCTGACGGATGTCTCTAGAAAAACTCGAAAGGTGGACATGGAGGACTGCTTGAGTGACATGGAAGTGGCAGAGGAGGAGTGTTGTTACGGAGCGAGGCGCTGTTTGGACCCTGAAACAACCACACCTCAGAGGGAGGGAGTCTTCGCTTTTTTTGCTTCTTGCAAAAGACCTGTTGATTCTATTCTGAAGAGAGAGTCGGGGGAAAGAGCAGAGTTGAAGGAACTTAGTGTGATATCAGGTATTCTCAAAACTCCAGACCCAGTTCCCTTTGTTCCTGCAGTATGTTTTTAGATGTATCGTTGGTTTCAAATACCTAAAAGCCTCCCCTGTAAAAAAACAAACTGTAAGAGGAGATTGACCTGACAGGTTACCCATAGCTCCTTGCCAGGAGATGAAGGGAAGAGGAATGCATGTTCAGTGTACCAATGCACTGCCTGAGGGAGGCCGTGCCCAAACAAGTTCTGATTCTGATGATCTCGAATGATTTGATGTATTGCACATGCCGAAATTGAAAAGCTACACCAAAAAACGACATGATATGAGATGACCATTTTTAGGGTTTGGTGGGGTTAGAAGATCTCATCAGGAACGGACGGTGTGTTGCATTGTTGGCACTCTCAACCTGAAAAACACACAAGATATATACCGCGTATTAAGAAACAAAGAAGTAAATACAGATTTCAAAATATTCAGCATTGTCATTTTATTCAGGCTTTTCGGTGTGGCATGTCTAAAAGTATGTTATATTCACAGAGGCATGTAGCATGTCCTAGTTTATTTAAAGACTTGTGTGTGTTGAGCAACTCCAAGTCTCTACTTGATTTAGACCAACCCTCCTGATACACCTTAACATGACTCACCGGTGAATGACAAAGAAAACAAATGCACGTCTTAACACACCAGATCCCATTCACGGCTTACACGAACAGAAACGCCAATTCAATACCGGGTTATATAACTGTGTAGCTATATACAAGCTGTAACTTATATTTCTTTGCTGTGTTTGGAAGTCAGTACATCGTGAAATAGGATACCAGTATTGTTGACAACACTGGGTTCCAGATTTTTATCTTCAACACATTGCTTTTGGTTATTTGAATCCACAATGGAGCTAGAAGGTTATAATGGCCAATTACGCAAATATACGTTTTCCTAATGTCACTTGTGAAACAGAAATCTGTTTTTGCTTAACTAAAATGAGATCATTCCACCCCATAAAGTAAAGCTATTGCTAGACAAAGCTGTTTGAGATGTGACACCTAGTGGTACTGAGTGGGAGCACACACAAACAGCTAAATACTTGAGGAAATATTGTTTTATTTGTTCATACGATCCAGCCACATGCATGAACTGACAAGAGTCAATATCATTATTTTCCAACTGAGACAGTTCTACCAAAAAGACAGTAAAACAGCAACATGTCTCCAGATATGCAAGACGAGAAGCAAAAAAAAGAGAAAAAAAGACCTCCGGTTAGATAGAAAAAATGTAAGTCAACATTCGAGCCCTGTCAGTAACAAGTAAATACAAAGTTCTTTGGAAAAATTCGAACCCCCACAAAATCCTTTTTAAGTTTGTGGTAACTGCCCACTTTCTACTCGCAGTAGGTCCAGGAACCACAGGCTGAAACCTTTCTAATCCAGTAACATTTATTTACCCCGTACCCTTCAATTAACAAACATCCAGCCTCTTTCCTGCCTGGAAACAAAAGTTGCAGTGTGCTCTGTGTCATTATGGAAGACCATGAATGTTTCGCCAGGAAAATATCTCTCTCGTTACTTCTCTTCTAGCTCAGTTCCTGGACTTTCTCAGAAGAAGAGGTGGCCACGACTTTGCCGTCCACTATTTCCTCAACGATGGTCTTCACTCTCCTCTGAACATGAGGGTTATGCTCTGTGGAGGAAGTCACAGAAACCAAACAATATTTTTTTTATAAGATAATCAAATGGATGTCTGTGAGTTTGGTGTAAAACTGTGTTTATTGTGAACCACAACTCAAGCCCATTCTGAGAACCGAAAGGATTTTATGGAGAAGGGGGTGGGGGGGGCCACAAGTAGATGTTTAGATATGTGGATGAACGGATGTTGCGATGAAGAGGGGATGGCTGGCCTAAAGTGACCTGCTTTTGTTTAATTCCACAATGACTTACACTCTGAATGGTTAACAAGTTACTGTGAAAGTGGATTGATGGATGAAACTTTGGAATGAAACTTTTGACCTTCTCTGTAGGTCGACCTTGTTGCTCACCTTCTTTCACCACCGTCACTTCCTGGACCTTCTCAACTACAATCACCTTCTTCTCTTTCACCTCTCGGACAGTGTTCTGGTGGCTGGCAGTTGAAACCACAATCTTGTTACTGAAAAAGATAGAACAAGGTTTGAATCTGAAACATTTCATTGACAACGTTTCAGAGAAATTCCAAAATCCACATTTATTAAGTCACTCATCTCCTATCATCCCTCTTTCCCTCAGCACTCTCTTCCCCTGTAACACTTTCCTTCATCTATTACCCCAGCCTCAACCACCTCACCCTCCCTCTGTCCGTTACATCTCTCCATCATCCCCCCCCCCCGAACTCTGTTTATCTGATGAATTCCTTTTCATCTCCATGTCTCCCCAACTCATTCTCTCACCAGCCTTCCTGTTTAACCCCTGCTTCTCTCACCTGTACGCCTCTCCGTCCAGCAGCCTCCTGTACTCGGCAATCTCCATCTCCAGCCTCATCTTGATGTCCAGGAGCACCTGGTACTCTGTGGCCTGGAGGTGGATGCTGGTGGTGAGCTGCTGGAGCTCTTCCTCCATGGCGTTGATGTGGAGCTGCAGGGCGCTGAGCTGAGCGCCGTAGCGACCGTTCACTTCAGCCATGCTCTGCTCCAGGTATTGTTTCTGTAGACGGGGGAGGTGTGGAGCAGGCATGAGGGGGCATGTGAGGGAGCGGGGGGAGTTAGTGAATGAGTGAGTGAGTGAGTGGGGGGTTGAGTGAGTGAGTGAGTGAGTGGGGGAGTTAGTTAGTGAGTGAGTGGGAGAGTGAGTGAGTGGGGGAGTGAGTGGGTGAGTGAGTGAGTGGGGGAGTGAGTGAGTGAGTGAGTGAGTGAGTGAGTGGGAGAGTGAGTGAGTGAGTGGGGGAGTGAGTGAGTGAGTGAGTGGGGGAGTGAGTGAGTAAGTGAGTAGGGGAGTTAGTTGGTGAGGAAGGGAGGGAGGGAGTAAGGCAGACAGTGAGGTGGTTCAATTTATATTTAAAGAGAAAGAAATAATACAAAATAAGGGCCTTAGAATGATTACATCTGTAAAACATGCAAAATAAGAAGACATATTTTTCCAAAAAATACATCTATCATACTAGTAATGTATTCAGATATCCAACGAGATTTTGCTAGCTTCATTTCAAGGTCCTCATGAAGAACTCCCCATACCTGAGTGAGCATGCCCTGCAGCTCTACCTCCAGACTCTGGAAGGTTCTCTTCCGGTCACCCAGCTCTGACTGGGAGGTCTTCACCTCCGTGGTGCTGGTGGTGATCTGGACCTGCAGCGCCTCAACCTGGCAACCGGAGGAATTTCTCAGAAAACACAACCACCACTTACAGAAATACCAGGAACCACAAGGAGTCAGCAGATTCACAACAGAGTGTGTTTGAGTCTATTGGGTCACATGTTTTGTTTGCTCTGAAAACACGCAGCCACATTCAAGGGGGCTGGTTTCAGTTTCTAGTCAACTTGCATGCTCTACACACAAAGGTAAACCCTTTTTAACGTGTGTTTGTATTTCAAGGTTGTTTCACCTTTCCTTGGAACCACTTCTCAGCCTCTCTCTGGTTCTTCTGCACGAGAGACTCGTACTGCTCCCTCATATCATGCAGTTCCTTGTTCAGGTCGGCAGAGGCAGGGCAGTCCATCTCCACGTTCACGGCTCCGCCCTGCTGCACACGCATCAGTTCCATCTCCTATAACAAGATAACAGGAAGAGAGGAAGAAGAACTACAAGGTTTAATGCTATGAGCCCTGGGATTTGTAGTCCAATTCTCCTTGGGTAGACAGGCATGACAGGTATGGAAAGCTGTACTAAAACCAAGGACGCGGACGGGAAGCTGTACTTGAGACTTAGAGCTCTTATGCCACCTGGTGGTGTAAAAAGTAACTAACCCCTAAAGCCAACCCTGCCCACAAAAACACAGCTTGTAAAAAAACAAAGCGTGTTGAGATGTGACGAGGCGTGTCAGTCACCTCCTCGTGGCTCTTCTTCAGGAAAACCAGTTCCTCTCTCAGCCCCTCGATCTGCATCTCCAGGTCGCTCCGGGAGAGCGTGAAGCTGTCCAGAACCCCCTTCAGACGGGCCATGTCTGCCTCCACCGTCATCCGTATGTTGAGCTCCATCTCAAACCTAGCGACAGAGGACAAAGGGGCCGGGGTCACGACCCCTACTTCCACAGACCCAGACTTCCACAGACCCTGACTTCCACAGACCCAGACCCAAAAAACACACGCAAAAATGTGCCGGTAAAGACTTGAGGGGATTTTTTTGCACTAGGGGCAATCAATCACTTACTTGATTTTGAAGTCGTCGGCTGCCAATCTGGCGTTGTCCACCTGCAGGGTCACCTGAGCGTGGTTTGTGTACGCCAACAGCATCTGAGCAGAAATCACACGTCCACATCGTTTTCATCAGTTGACGGTAGACTGTGATCCAATATCTGTAAATAGATCTTTTCTCCTATTCGTTCCTGTGGTATGCCCGTTTGTGGATCGCTATATCCATGCCTCAGGAAACTGACTAAGGAGGCCAAAGTGTTAGGCATAGTGCCCATGTCCAGGATGCAGCTGGTGTTTATAATGTCGTAGTTGATTTGGTGTTTAGAGTTTGTGCATTTAGTGAAGTATATGGTGTGAGCTCAACATGGCTGAAAAACATTGCGATACTGGTGGCAAAATATTTTTTTGCAATGTCAAAATTCTTCTCCAAACAACGTCAAACAATGTACTCCATTGGATTATAAATTGAACACCTGACTGGTTCTCGAGATAATCGTGGGAAAGTCCCTGCTCAAAAATCCCATTCTAAAAAATAGACACACAGACAGACAAACAGAGATTCTTGTCATTCTTAGACAGACTCCTGGCATTATTAGAGAGATGGGATTTTAGGGCCAGGAGTCTAAGGCCAAGACTAGTTTTAAACTAAATGTATGCAACTGGCCCCTGGTGTCAAAACTACATTACCCAGCAGTACCTTCTTACGGAGTCCAGAGATGGTGTCAAGGTAGACGGTCAGGTCCTTGCTGTGAACTGGGGACCTCTTCTCATAGAATTCCTTGATCTGCAGCTCTAGTTTCTGATTGGCTGCCTCTAAGGAACGCACCTGTGTAAATAAATAGGTGGATTAGAAAGTCAGTGAATACTGTCATGTTCATTTGTCACACGGAAAGATAATCCACTAACATGGCGGCAACGGAAAAATGACAATAAAGCCACCCCTGCACCCTTTTCAGTGCAAGCCTAGAGGAATTTTACGCGCACAATTGCCTGTGGTAAAAATAATGCAGGCTTTTGCGCCATAGTTTCTCTTCATATGCAGAATAACTGTAGCCTATATATAAGTTTTGCGTTTTGGAAAAGGTATTATGTATGTAAAATGTGTTACTGGGGAATAATCATATGCATTAGGCTGTGTAGGATACTGATGAAGGAAAAACATAAGTTAACAAAAACTTTTATTGAATGGAAATGTAGGCTGGTTTATTTCTGTATAATGTTTTTTTTGTTTGTAATTGTTTTTGTTAAGCGGGGTGCTGTGTCTAAGAGTCACATATATGCGTAAACGCGCGTAAATAACAATTAGCCCGTGATTTCCAAAAACATTACCATCACTCTTCCTTACCTTCTCCAGATAGGTGGCCAAGCGGTCATTGAGGTTTTGCATGGTCACCTTTTCGTTGGCGCTCATGATAAACTCGCTGGAAGGCGAAGCCATGGACAAAGCGGACACGGACTGAGAAATACGGGTGCCATATCCCCCGGCACCCCCGTATACGCTGGGTGTGCGGCTGCTTCTGACGGAGGACGCAGACACGCTCATTCGAGACCTACCGCCTCCAACCGCTTGGAACGGCATCCCTCCGGATAAGCTGAGTCCACTGGAGCCTATACTGCTGCGTGAGCTGTAGCTACTTCTGCGACCGACGACGACAGACATTGTAAGTGATGATTGGCAATCGTGTCCTTCGGGGGGTGAGATGTGCTCGTCCTACTCAGAGGCGTAAGGTGTCCCAGACCAGGCCAACGAGACTCTTATACAATTTCACGACTGAATACGTCACGACTAGACTGGCACGAAGAAATGTTTTGACGTGGGTGTGAAACACGAGATATGCTAAAGGCCATGCACTGGTGGAAATTAAGAGTGCAAGGTCATTGTCAAGGGTTAACAGACCAGTCGTGCAACATTTTCTGGAAATTCACTAAGCTTTACAATTAAACGCCCACTTGGCATTTAAATTCAATAGGCCTATGCATTGCGTCGGTGTTTTTTAATTAGACTGCTTGGGGACTTTTAGAAATGATTTTATATCAATTCAGTAAGGTTTTGATTGGTGACATGTACAATACCGACAACTAATGTGCCTAACATTAGTAATACGTATAATTTTCTTACATTTTATGTGTAACCTATTGAATTTATTATTTTTAAATTCAAGTGTTGAAGTATTTAATTCTGAACTGTACTTTTGCTATTGAAATATTTAACTATACTTTCGGAAGATAGGTAGATTATGAATTTCAGTTCTGTCATTTTTGTTTCAATGAAAGCCCCTGAAAGATTGTTATGTCACAGTGATGAGGCTGTGGTCGTGTGTGTGTGTGTGTGTGTGTGTGTGTGTGTGTGTGTGAGTGTGTGTGTGTGTGGGGGGGGGGGGGGGGGGGGGTCATAAATGGGGACGGGGTAAAAAGGGGGAAGGGGAAATAAATTGGTCTCAGAAAAGTCTGGATGGATATGTTGTAAAGGGACCAGTGAAATATCTGTAGCTTACCATCAATTGTATTTTTTATTTACATTTCTGAGCCTAACCCCTCCCTACATAAAAACACAAAACATCGGTTTTAATGTCATGACACTAAGTAATTGCCTTGTCATTCCTCAATGATTCCATGACCACACAGACATACCCCACAGACATTTGACTTGAGTGTTGAATAACAAGATGAAGATTTGCAAATGTACCTTTTTGCTTCTAATCTACCTCTCAATGCAATTTATCACAACCAGAATATAAAGAATGATCCAGACCTATATGGTTTCCGTCAAGACTTCCCAAACATTCTGAAAGCACACAACTTACAGTAATCAAAACTCATAGCCTCATTGTTAGCCCACTCATCGAGCCGAAAAAGATTAAAAGGGAGTGTTAGCGTTGAGACTTTTACTTTGGCATTATGTGAATAGGGAAGGATGATTTCAAAGGAAAGCCATTGAAGCCTAAACTCTGTTTCACAGAAAGCCGTTTCCGTGCCTACATACTGGCACCCTTCCAACCTGTTTTCTTAAGTGCTATTGAAAGAAAAAAAAGTGTGTTCTGCAACGATAAGCATATGTATTTGGCCTGAGCCATAATTGTTTTTCTGTTTTGTTTTGGCATGTCTGCTCATGAGGAGTGGCGGAAATAATGCAGTCTGCTTCACGTGCGGTTAGAATGAAACATATGCAACATTAAACAAGAAACAATTACCCCACCTTGTTTTACTTTCAGTTTATGACATTTAGATGTTGATGATAAAGATATCTTCTGAACCTGCTAGACCCACAGCCTAACCAGCAACATTCTGCAACTGAAATATAATGGTTTTAATGGTATGGTAATGGTCACAAATGATTGTATCCTAACTTGATAATGAGATTTAATACAGACGTAAACAATGTTCCTTTTTTTGGCCTAAACATACAATTTCCTTATAATTGCAACAGCACATCGATACAAAGGGGCGTTGCCAAGAATTTTGAGCACCATATACTGAACGTTTTCAAAAATCACACACCCCATACCTGCCTTGAGCCAACAACAATCACATCAACTAAGCACGTTTTTCAACAGGTCATCAAACTCTGTCTTAAGATGCCAAGCACTCTTTCTGGGATGTCATCCTCCAATTCAGTGCCTCATCAATCAGGATCAAGACAAAGCAGCTGTGACAAGTGTATGTTGTAGTAGCCTACAGTATAATTGATCACATTCACATTACTAAGAGACAAAGTCTAGAAAGACTGTTTGAAGTCAATAATACTTAAAGACGGTGTTGTAGGAGAAGTCCCTGTCAGATGTAATAGCAGTTCAGGCTCTGCCATAAAGCCTTTACAACAGCTCCTGCATAGGATAGAACTAGATGCAAACCTCCAAATGCTGGACAAATGCTTAAAATACGATTAAGAAGTAATCACGTATAGGCCTACACAATATTATTTATTATTATAGAACTACCTGTAAGATTTGCACAAATGAAGCTTAGCGCAAGTTCAGTCAGGTAAGACCGATCCCTGCACTCGGGCATACGCGATAATGTTTCACTAGGCCTACTTACTTTTTTTCTTATATATATATATTTTAAAAAAATTACCCTGAGTAATGTGCAATACGTAAGTCAATGTTTTGATTTCAATAGCAATGAATATGGAAAAAGGTCATTACGATAGTAATAATGCTCTTTTAATAGGCTATATATCCCTTGATATGTATGGATACATTTCGTAATCTTTTAGCAGATGCTCTTATCCAGAGCGACTTACAGATATACGGTGCATAGCAAAATAATAAACTAATCTAGCATACTGAATACATTTAAAATCATAATAAAATCTCCACAATAATACTGGTAGTCACTCCAGCCCAGGGCCGTAATCATAATATATATTGGGGGGGGGGGACACATCCCCCCCCCCCAATATTCAAATCTGGTCAAAAAGTCCCCCCCTATATATTTATATAAAAATATAAATAAAATATAAATGTGCTACACTACGACAAGCAACCAAATATAAAATTAAAATCATTAAAAAAAAAGGTTCTCAGGGCGGGACCCTCAGACTCCCCAGCAGATTTCGTCTCCCCCAATGTTGACTCCATGGCTACGTCCTTGCTCCGGCCCATGTAATTTTCTGTTACAGACTGACCGGGCCCCACATTAAAGAAAGGAAACATTCTATGGCCCTCGCAGAATTATTTGGGGGGATCCCTGCAATTAAATGTACGAGAGTCTGGTTATAGGACCAAGCTAGAGAAATGGTTGAAATGCATGAGAAATAAAAGGTGTTGCGTGAGAAATGGTTGAAATGCTCCCTCCTGAAATCCTCCCTCCTTCAGGAAGCAGTCGTGCTGGTGGGTGCCGCTCTTCACCTGCCCCTGGCAGGTTCCTAGGTGGTTGTCGAACAGCACGTCGCTGTGGTACACCTCCACATTTGGCCTGTGCCAAAATTGTTTTTCTGTTTTGTTTTGGTATGTCTGCTCATGAGGAGTGCGGTTAGAATGAAACTATGTAACATTAAATAGAAATAATTGCCCCACCTTTTTTTACTTTGAGTTGATGACATGACATGAACCTGCTAGACCCACAGCCTAACCAGCAACATTCAAAACAGCAAATGATTGTATCCTAACTTGATAATGAGATTTAATACAGACGTAAACACTATTCCCTTTTTTGGCCTAAACATACAATTTCCTTACAATTGCAACAGCCCATCGATACAAAGGGGCGTTGACAAGAAGTTTGAGCACCATATACTGAACGTTTCCAAAAATCCCAGAACCCATACCTGCCTTGAGCCAACAACAATCACATCAACTAAGCACATTTTTCAACAGGTCATCAAACTCTGTCTTAAGATGCCAAGCACTCTTTCTGGGATGTCATCCTCCAATTCAGTGCCTCATCAATCAAGATCAAGACAAAGCAGCTGTGACAAGTGTATGTTGTAGTAGCCTACAGTATAATTGATCACATTCACATTACTAAGAGACAAAGTCTAGAAAGACTGTTTGAAGTCAATAATACTTAAATACGGTGTTGTAGGAGAAATCCCTGTCAGATGTAATAGCAGTTCAGGCTCTGCCATAAAGCCTTAAGTACTACACTATCCTTTACAACAGCTCCTGCATCGGATATAGCCTAACTAGATGCAAACCTCCAAATGCTGGACAATGATACGATTAAGAAGTAATCACGTATAGGCCTACCCAACATAATTTATTATTATGGAACTACCTGTAAGATTTGCACAAATGAAGCTTAGCGCAAGTTCACTCAGGCAAGACCGATCCCCGCACTCGGGCATACTCGATAATGTTTCACTACTTACTCCCCCCGCTAAGAACGCTCTACTTTCCCTCTTTCCTATGCCGGGTTGTCACCTGGGTTTTAGTATCAATTAGCACTCTTGTCTATCAATTAACGGTCTCAAATCTTCTTCGTAGCTGTCAGCCTATCACAATGATGCCGTGCCTTTAAATACGATTCTCTCCCTGTTTAGTTTGTCCATGCTATCAAGTGCGTGACCCTCTACCTTCCCGTCGCCACCCGGTGCCTTTGTAATTGTTCCTTGACTCCTCTGGCTGGCTGGGTCGTCGGCTGCCGCCACCGCCACCAGTGTCTGGACTCCGTGGGGATTCTTCCTTGGATGCTGGGCAGGCGTAGCCTGGCTCTGCAATCCTAGGTACTTCCGGTCAATTTTCATTTTGCTTTTCTACTAGCTCTGGGCTTTTGGTATATTAGCCGGGTTTTGGCAGAATTTTTTGGGGCGGTCCAATCAACGAACAGAGGGAGTGACTGAGAACGATGACGTTGATGTTGCGCCCTAGTATGAGTTGTAGTTCAGTAATGGCGGCGGAGAAAGGTGCGAGCCAAGCCATTCGGTCTGTTTTGGCAACGCTGCCGAATATCCAGAAGTTAGGGCCGAAGCAAGAACAATCTATTCTGAGTTTTGTTTCTGGCCATGATGTTGTGGCCCTCCTCCCCACGGGGTTCAGGAAAAGTTTGATTTTCCAGCTAGCTCCGTTAGTGGTGAAGGAGTTGGTTAAGGCGAACACTAGCGATTGGTTATTTACATTTAGCAGACGCTCTTATCCAGAGTGACTTACAGTAAGTACAGGGACATTCTCCCTGAGGCAAGTAGGGTGAAGTGCCTTGCCCAAGGACACATCATTTGGCACGGACAGGCAACCTTCTGATTAATAGCCCGATTCTCTAACCGCTCAGCCATCTGACTACCATTATGGAAGATCCAGAGGGGCTCTTGGCAGATCCAATAGTTTTAAACTTCAACAGAGTACCCGCCTTCAAGGAAGTTAACGCTTGTCAATGGAGCGATCCCAGACCCTCTATACAAATGAAATGGACGAGAGTCTGGTTAGGACCAGGCTAGAGAAATGGTTGAAATGCATGAGAAATACAAGGTGTTGTGTGAGAGCGTGAGAAATGGTTGAAATGCGTGAGTCTCACAGCGAATGCATGAGACTTGAAAGCCCTGCTAATTATATGAAGTTCCAGATAGACAATCAGCATTCTATAAATTTAACATAGGCCTACATATTGTCCATAAGCACCAAAACAGATGAGCCTTGTTAACATTTTGAAGCATCAGTTTAGAATTGGTTAGTTGGTTACGGGTTAGTGAGGTAATTATACATCCGATCGATTTTATTTTAACTAGACTAAACAAACCCTGAGACTACAGTAAGGAAAGGAAGACACACATTAGAATAGCAGTCCATCCTGCAGGGAGGCTTTTAATTCATTCAGGCAGACGTGAGGCCAAGAAGACATTAAAGATTACGTTTAGAACACAGTCGTCCAAATTTATAGATACATTTCTTAATTTAGGATCACATTTATAAACAACAACTAAAGGGATACGGGTCAACAGTGTAAATGAAGTGAAGGTTGTAACACTCAATAGACTGTTAGACAGGGAGGGGCTTGTGAGTAGATAGATGGGGTATGATAACGGTGTCCGGCTTGGTTAATGGTGGGGATCTCACTGGGACCTCCCCATGCTGCCCTGCTGAAGTGTCGAGTAGCAGGTATGCATCATTATCCTCCCGCCTCCCTGCGAGAGCAGCTTCACTGCTGAAGAGTGTAGGAGTAGGTGAGCGTGCCTCCCTCTTTCAGGAAGCAGTCGTGCTGGTGGGTGCCGCTCTTCACCTGCCTCTGGCAGGTTCCCAGGTGGTCGTCGAACAGCACGTCGCTGTCGTACACCTCCAGCCTCAGGACGTCGTTCTCCACGGTCTTGAAGGAGTTGAACTCCTCCGGCCACCAGGGGTTCTTGTCGTTGTTGCGGACGGAGGTTTTCCCGAGGTTGTCGGGGCCGCAGAACACCTTGACGTAGCCGTCGGTGGTGCCCAGGAGGCCGCTGGGGAGCTTGGTGGCACGCAGGTTGAAGATCTTGATCTGGGCATGGGTAACTGCCAAGAACAGCAGCCCCAGGGCCAGGGTCACACAGGAGGGAGACATGGGTAGCTCTGTGGGTCTGAAGAGGACAACTATGGGATGGAGGGAATGAGAGAGAGAGGAAGAAAGAGAGAGGAAGAGAGAGATACACATTTAAATTGTTGTCATAGAGAAAACAATTGCACACTGACTGTACTTAGTCTTCAGAAAATTAAGAAGATACTGTTGAAAACAGCCTTTCACATCTTGCATATCAATGGGTCAATATGGATAGAGAGAGAGAATGATGACATCAGCAGAGCACTGACCACTGGGAGAGCAGGTCTGAGCAGGTGAGAAGGTTAAATGAGGACCTGTGTTTGTTACCTTCAGAAGATTAAGTGTACACACACACACACCCCGCAAGGCAATATTAGCACAGCATACGGTGTGCTCTCATTGGTTCAGGCAGATGACCCTGATGTTCAGCAACCTCCAGAACAGGTGGAACTATGTGGAACCTTTCTACCTGAAGGTCAAGGTGATAAGGCCAAACAGAGATAGTACAATAAACAGTTCCTAAACTCTGTGGGAAAATGTTGTTTTTAAGCAGCTGTGTAACCGCTTCTGCTGCCAACTCAAATCATATAGTTCATCCAAAGAATAGAGCAAGAATATCTTTTCACACCCAGTCTGCAAAGGAATGTCTTCCACAACCACAACCCCTAGGGATGCAGGTATACAACAGGATTCAGGTGAACTCTGTTAATGTTGGTAGTGAATATCAGATTCAATAGAGAAAACATTAAACTTATCATACAAAAATCTTATTTTAATCTCAAGGCAATACCATTTGAAATGATTACCTGAACTTGAATTATGGGATTTGGAATGAGTGGAATTGAGACAGAGTTACCCAGAACACACTAATGAATGTTTTGCATGAATACCAATACATTTTAACAGACACTTTACAAAAATGAGAAAGAGACTATGGAATATTTGTAATATATCCTGATGTTCTCTCAGGGATTGTCAGCTGAATTCTGGCCAATTATGTAAGATTGATTTGCAAAATCAATTAACAATGATTTACTTTTCATGTGACACATTTCATAAAAAATGCATTTGACTGGGCACTAATGCCAGAGGCTACAGCACAAGACAAACTGAGTGAAACATGTGAGAGAGACAGAGTGTGTTAATAATGAAAAGGAACAAGGTTTTGAAAGGAGCGTGAACTCACCTGTACTCAGTCACCTAAAGTATCAGCAAACACCGTTATGTCACCGTCACCTGTCCCCTCTTATAAAGGACCACAGTTAGGAAGTTACACCCCCTCACACCCCCACTCTCTCCAGAACACTCTCCCCACCTGTCCTTTCCAAGGTCACCTGAGTTATTTTTTACATTTACATTTACGTTTATACAATGTAAAGTAAGGTTGTCTAAGATTGTACAAACCCATTTTTTCCTATGTGTTTAATGTATGGATTGGTATGGTTTAATATGAGATGGATAGATTTTTACTTCTTTAAATGTTTTTTTTTTTATACCTACGTTTTTACAATTTGCTTTCCATGTCACAAGAATTTAATATCTCAGAATGACATGTTTTACTAGCCTGGCTCTGCACTCCTACGTACTTCCACAAAATTTTTTACGAGAGTCTGGTTAGGACCAGGCTAGGGCAGGTGCCCTTTGATCAATAATTCCCATGGGGTCTAAGCTCCAAACACTTGTAGTCCATTTATCATTCTGTAAATAAACATCATTTTACTCATCCCAATGGTCTCTCCTGATTGAAATAAGATTTGTAGGCCTACTGAGAGTTCGATGCATAGAAATGTATAGCTTGGCAACCGTCACCTGTCAGAGACTGTTATCTTGACCTGCCATCACTAGCTTTTTACTATTTACATCACGGATGTCCTGACAACAAATAGCCACAGGCAAAATATTGTATGACAACATTAAATTCGGTATCTATGCATGTTTGAAGATGTTTCTCCAATATTGTAGAAAATCTGTAAGTCAACACATCTAATGTCAGTGTAAAGTCAATAACACACTCTTAGTGTAGATAAGAGGAATGGATGTGCGTCACTACTCATGTCCACTTACACCCTCTTTGAAATTGTTACAGTGTTACAGTAGGCTATAAGTCAAACACTATTATGGTTGAATTAAATTACACGACCCTATCATGGATATCTAGACTGTATCCAGTATAACTAACCAGTTTACATATCCATAGTCCGAATGCAGGCCTTTACCAACCTAGGCCTAAGTGGTAGGCCTATATGGGAGTCGTCCAGTGTTCCCAGTTACCCTGATGTCATTACGCATTTGCTTTTATGTAATACAATATATATTACTTTTTATGTAGCCTAAATTTGACATCCAAACACCATGACCCTATTCTTATAAATTGTCTAAAATGTTCTAAATGTGACCCATATAGTTAAATCAAACGGAACTCTGGCTGTAACTGTTATTGTATTTCTAAACGAGATGTCGTATTGACGAGCGCGTAATAGCACCCCATATCCATTACGGAGTCTTTTACTAATCTATTCAGTCAATCAATGGCTCTTTCTGTGGACATTGTTATCTGCATTGCACTTAGGCCATATTTCTGACTTTCGAATAAGTGTATATAAAAGACGGGATATTTCACAACTAGCACCAAGGCCACTTGAACTCAACTGACATCGCTCCAAGCTACCCACAGAAGGCTACCTCTTCCTCCAGGTAAGATCATATTTTCTACCACTTTTGACACTGTAAATAGTCGTTTAAAAGTTTCTATATACAATGTATTTCAATATGAATGAATTATACAATGGAACGAACGTTTTTGACGTCAGTCTAGGCATGGCGATGAAAGGATTGTTGGTGTGCGCACTAGTGGCAGCGATAATAGTGGCCGCAGTATCATCGCCGCCGTCCAAAACGGATATTGACATCAGACGGGCTGATGGTCTTCGGCAGTTACTGGCGAAGAAAGAGTCAGCAAGGGACGCCAGAGGAACTGTGGCTGGACCTGGTCAAGTCACTCAAACTCGCACAACAAGGATGGACAGACTCGCGCATCTCTCCTTAGACGACCGCGAGTTAATGTCGAGGCAAATTATGCAGGCAATCTCAGGTATGTGTTGTGAAATGTGTGGGCGTGCATGAGTGTACGAAGAGAAAGACAACGATGGCTGAGCCCGGTGAACGAAATGAAGTTTACCGGTTGTGTTGTTTCTAAACGCAAATTGAATCGTTTTGTTTGCTTCATGTAGGAATGTTGTGTTCGCAGAGATGATGAACTCTGAGTGCATGTCGGGCCGGGACTACCAGGGATGGGTAGATTTCGGACGTCGAAGCGCAGAGTTCTATCGTCGCTGAAATTGGAGGAACCAAGAATTTCTTATTTTATGGATATATAGTATCTTCACATTTTGATTATTTGCAACTGTAGCTATGTAGACTACTTTGTGTCTTTTCTCAATTACATAATAAACATGCATAGCTTCTAACAACTGCAAACCTATTATTTTTTTTAGCTTTAAGGTTGTCGATATTCAGCAGAAAAGCCGGCTGGTCTGTGTGCACTTAGAGCTATTAAAAAGTTCCGATTTAAGCAGGTCAAAATCTGACCAGTCTGGGCACTAAATTGTTAAGAAGAATATCTGAATGGTTCTTTCAAGGTGAGAAAAGACAATACGAATTCTGTTACAACTTCTGTCGAAGAACTTCTAAGAATAGAGTTTAACAGACAAGCACAAGCACCTTAGGTCTGATGGAAATACAATGTACATTTTAATCCACAGGTAGTACAATAGATACACACATTCACACACACATATATAGAACAGTGATTATTAAATAGACTTCAGCAGACAATAATCATTTTTCTACATCTCAGATGTAAATGACTGTTGGTGATTATTTTGTCTCTGTACACATTTTCTTCATTTGCTATGATTTTTCCCTTTTTAATATGCAGTATCCTATGCCATGTTTTTGTTGCATTTGATTGTCCAGGCAGCCTAAGAAAAGCCTCATAAAACAATTGGATAATTTGTTTTTTTCAAATGTATCTTTAGTGACACTTATTTATTTACATAAGGTATCCCCCTCGGCACAATTCTATGACTTTGAGAGAATTCACTTAGAATGCCTAGATCTGAAATATTTTCCTCCCCTTCTATACGGTCCACTATCGAAATGCCATGATAACTTGATTAAAATATTGGTACCAGCAACATTTTATGGGTAAATTCATTACACATCTTATTAATCCCATGTTGTTTGTTGGCTTTGATACAGCATGGAAGACAACCTGAATGCTTTTGAGCGAGGTTTGACTAATACGCACAGTCACAATGATCGACAGCATTTGGATGTAAAGCATTTCACGGTGGCTTGCAGTGAGTGATGAGCGAAGCCATGCCAATGCAGTTCAGTGAGCTACGCGAGTGCAGTGCAAGACTTGAGGATTCAGTGATGAGTGATACAGATGACGTCACAAATCCTCCTGTACAGCTTCAGTGTATCATGTCGGCCATTTTGAGGCAGATAGTGATTGGAGTGCGAGAACTTTTCACACCGTCAGGTGAATGGTGGTTAGGCTACATGCTTCATTCACTGATAGCAGCTAATAAGCAGAAATACTTTTCTGTGCAGTTTTTCTTTTCTATGAAAGTGACAGACTATTAAAAGTAATAGTCAGTTTAAGATTTCAAGAACAATAGCTTATTCCCCCCTCCCCAAACAGCTATTGCTGAAGAGAAAATGATAACATGGAAATTACTTTGCATTTCATGATAACATGACAACACAGGTGAGGGTCTAAAAAGACAAAAAAACTACAAGTGCGAGAGAAGCACCATTCCCTTCCATACCATGTAAAAAGACAACCACAAAAAACTGGTATAAAACAACAATCTATGGTGTCGTTGGGATGTTTGTTTATACAGTATATTGCCTGATGATTGACTGATGATCAGGTAACTGTCCTGGGATGATGATGTCACGTCGTCACGGAGACCTACAGTACAGATTTTAAATGAGTCCATAGCAAAAAGAGCACTGTACACTTACGCGACATGAACTAAAATCCGGCTGCGCTGGGTCGCTCGTTTGTCTTGCCACGGTGGACGGAAATCACTCGAGGTGGACAAGGAGCGGGAAGTACTGGCGGAAGGGTCCATCTCATCCTTCAGAGGGGTGCCTGACTGCTTCTCTCTCCTTCCTGCTGGGACCCACCACCCGCCACCCCTCGAGCTGCCACTGTGTGCAAGCCCAGGTTCTGTAGCTTCTCCACTAGGTTGAAGCTGAAAATGGTCTTTCTCCTTTCCTCCTTGAAGGACTGCGCTCCCCCCCTGTCCTCCTCCCTGACAGTGGGGTGTGCCGCGGGGTGTGTGGGCGTCGGGAGGTGGCTGTAGAAGGTGTAGGGGGCGGGCTGGGGGGAGGCGGAGATTCCCTGCTCTTGAAGCAACCTCAGGAGTCCAAGTGAGGGAGGGGTGGAGCAGGAGGCGGGGTGAAAGTTCATACCAAAGTACTGCTGGTGATGGTGATGCTCACTGGAGGAGGAGAAGGGGGAGGGCCGAGTGTTCAGATGCTTACAGTTCCCACAAGTGGACAGGTGGCAAGGGCGAAGGCTGGGGAGAGAACAGAGATGCATCGTCCAATCAGAAACTGCGCTCCTGTGTTACATGACCAATCAGAAATCTGGACAGCAAGCAGAAACCAATCAACATCCTCCTCCCTTTAACAAATATGTCTCATAAAAGCCTTCATTCAACAGCAGTATTAGTCATATGAGGTAAGCATCACCAGGGATTTCCCAGAATAAAACCCTGTGGAAAGGTGTGTTAGAAAATGTTGTCAGAATGCATCAGCCAATGAGAGGGGAGAACCGGGCCATGCAGAGTTGAGAAGGGCCTTGGGTCAGGTGAGACATGATGTCATAGGTCAAGGAGCCAGTCAAGTCTACATTGTTGCCAGATCACTTAAGGTTTGTTTATATACCAGAGTGTAACCTAGTATACAATAGCACTGTTAGTCTTGTTCAGGAAGCAGTTTTAAATGGGTACCATTGTAACCAGTGATAGATGATCAAGTTGGAACTCTGAACAGGTTGGAACAAATACAGGTTGCTGTATAGAACAGCATGCCTGAACATGTTCTATCCCACGGTGAGTTTGTATGCATTGTGTCTTTAATTATCTGCAGCATTCACTATCTTTGAAAGGATTTGGGTACAACTTTAATCCAAGATAATCAAACTCTTAATATGCATTACAGACGTTAACTTCCGTCATTCGCTTCACTCAGTCCTACTACATTGTGTTGGTGCTTGTTAGCATTCCTGTTTTTCAGTAGCAGGTCTGGGGGGAGGGGATGGAAGGATTTGGGTTAGTGAAGGGCACAGTATGAAATGGTTAAGAAATAGGGGTTAATATGGAAATCTCCATAGTTGGGGAAGGTCTGCTGGATCTTACTTTGCCCGAACGGCGCACTCTAGAGCTGGAGGAAGAGCCTGGACCAGCGCTTCCTACCACTGAGGGGAGAGGACAGAGGAGAGGAGGGAGAGGAGAAAGGGGAGGAGGGAGAGGAGAGGGGGAGGAGGGAGAGGAGGGAGAGGAGAGGGGGAGGAGGGAAAGGAGGGAGAGGAGGGACAGGAGAGGGGGGAGGAGGGACAGGAGTGGGGGAGGAGGGAGAGGAGAGGGGGAGGAGGGAGAGGAGGAGGGGGGAGGAGGGAGGAGGAGGGAGAGGAGAAGGGGGAGGAGGGAGAGGAGATGGGGGAGAAGGGGGAGGAGAAGGGGGAGGAGAGGGGGGAGAAGGGAGAGGAGAGGGGGGAGAAGGGAGAGGAGAGGGGCAGATAGGGTTAAAGGACAAGAAGGCTGGACTACTGTACTCTATGGAGAAACGTTATGGGTTATTGGCCGTCGGACATGGTCACGGCGAATCTGAAATGAATCCAGGTTGACGGCGCTCACATAATCTGGGTTTAAAATGTGCGTTTAGGATGAGTGCGGGAAAAGTGTGTGGTTGTGATGTAGGTTGGTAAAACACAACTAAGACGGCTTCTTGACCAATGAATGGGTGGAAGGATGAATGGATGGGTGGATGAATAGGTGGGATGGATGAATAGGTGGATGGATGGGATAGATGAATAGGTGGGATGGATGAATGAATGGGTGGGATGGATAAAAGGGTGGATGGGTGGGATGGATGAATGGGTGGGATGGATAAAAGGGTGGATGGGTGGGATGGATGAATGGGTGGGATGGAGTCTTACCTGGTGGAGAAAGAAGGGATGAGGAGGGGGGGATGAATGTCCTGACAGGTGTTGACGGTGTGGATGGGAGGAGACTGGGGGAGGTTGGGGCCGGATGGGTTGACTGTGGGGAGCGGGAGGTCATGGAAGGAGGATACACTTAACACAACTCCACACACACACACACTAAACCCAAAAAACACCTCACACAGCTACACACAATGGATGATGTGTGGACAAAAGATATCACACAGGATCATAGCTAGCAATACTATCCGATTTCCGGCACTTACCAACTAACACTTATGACTGATTATTGACGCTATTCACGATACAGGGTTGTCGAGGTTTGCCTGGATCCTTACCCAGGGTGCCGCGAGCTGCAGCGAGGCGAGGCCCCTCCTCCTCCTCGTCCTCCTCCAGGTCGTTCAGGCTGTAGACGTGCTGCAGGTCCACCTCCAGCTCCCGGAAGTCTTTGGTGAGGACCCCCGGCCGTGGGTGCAGGATGCCCCCTAGGTTGGGCTTGGCCAACTGCTGCCAGTGGTGGAGCGTCACTGAGCCTGGGGGGGGGGGGGGGGGGGGGGGGGGGGGGGGAGAGAGAGAAAGGGAGAAAGGGATATCTGAATCTTAGGTTGACTGGTTGTTGACATGCTATGGTTGACGATGACGGTAAATATTTGAGACGAGTAAGCTTAATTGGTACTGGTAGAACACTTCAAAGCATGTCGATTAGCGCTGTTGTGTAGCACCCCGACAGAAACGCATGGAAGGAAGTAACATTCAGGGCTGCTCGCTGCTCCCAAATCCATCCAGTCCACACTCACACGGACATACGAACCACGCACACATCGGGGCCTCCCCCGGCTCACCTTCCAGGGGCTTGACGATCTGCAGGCGGTCGGGGAGGTAGGAGCGCGACCCCCCCGACAGGCCCGACCCGGCCGAGTGCTGCGAGCTGCCGTTGGAGTAGTTGGTGCCGGTCGACCCCGCCGAGCTGGACACCAGGCTGTCGTTGGGCGTGAGGAAGCCGCTGGAGCCCTCGGCCGCGTCCCCGACGACGGCCAGCGCCCGGAGCTTGCGCTCGCGCTCCACCTCGAAGAAGGGCCGCTCGGACGCGTGGCTCTGCTGGCGGGCGGAGAGGCAGCGCAGGGCCGCTTCCAGGTCCGGGCCCCCTGGGGTCCCCGGCTGGCCCAGGGGCTTGGGTCCCCCCACGCTGGAGGCACGGAGGTGGAAAAGGCGGGGAGTGATTATTCGGAGACAGATACGAGAGCAAGAGAAATACACATGGTCAAACGCGGTTGGTCACGCAGTGTAGCAAGCATACACGAGAGGACAATCAAGGACCGGTCCCACTCACTTGCTGTCCTCCGGTGCCGGGGCATGGTTGGCCGTGGCAGCCCTGTCCTCCAGGGTGACGCTGGCGCTGTCCGAGCCGTAGTAGCTGGTCCGCGGGGTGCTGGTGCTGCTGGACGATGCCGGGCTGGAGCCGGGGACACCGGGGGACTGGCACCGCGAGCGCAGTCTGGCCTGGTTCACCACCTTGACCGTCTCGAACACGCGGAACGGGTGGTTCCTGGAGAAAAAAAATTGTGATGATAGACGATTAGTGAGGTTTTAATGGAAATATGAACCCCGCTTTATGTTTGGTTTTTGGTGATGGATGCTAGTCAGTGAAATGCAACTTGGGGATTGGTGCGTTTTATTTGATTCTCGTCCTTAATTTCTACTCCTGTGTGTGTTATTTTGTGTGCGTCTGTTATTTATAGTGTGTGTGTGTGGGGGGGGGGGGAGGGGTCCTCGTACTTGTACTCAGAGGGGGCGGGGCTGTCCAGTCCTTTCCGGAAGGTGCCCTCGATCTCGGCCGCCAAGGAGTCCATGGGGAATACGGCGGCCATGGCGCTGTAGCGCTGCACCGTGCTGTTGGGCAGGCTCTTGTTGCGCTGGTTCTTGATGTCCTCCCTGGCCTCCCGTAGCATGTCCTCACACTCCGAGTGCTTCTCGTGCAGGTCCCGCAACTGCCACCAGAGGGAGACAGAGATCGGTCAAACTTCTGTCGCGAGTCCGAATGGATTTGGGGGCCCGGGGCTTTGTTTTTATCGCTCATAGAAATGCGTCCTTGGTTTCTCCTCTATTGACTGAGAAGATGTGGGATCTGATTTGTAAAGGGGAAGTGAAAGGATGTCCTTCTCTACACTAATACGTCTAAACATAAGTGATTTTCAGAGGAAGGAAGGAAGGAAGGAAGGAAGGAAGGAGGAGAGACAGAGAGAGAAGGAAACAAAGGGCCTATTGTATAAACCCACAGTTAAAAGTAGTATATTCCCCATGATGTGGTAAGCTTACACTCGTAATGTGCTAACCAAAATATATATACAATGTTATTACAAATGTAGGAAGCTAAAATGAATAATACGTCTATGCTTGAACCTCATTCCCCTCCTTGCCAAGTTACTAGGTGAAGGGTAGGGTCTTACCTCAGATCTGAGCTGTAACTGGCTGTCCTTGGAGGCGCTCAGGTGCTGGGTCAGCTCTTCGTTCTCTGAGCTGAGCTGAATGGAGAGTTAAAACAGTTCAGAGAACATTGTGTGTGTGTGTGTGTGTGTGTGTGTGTGTGTCTGCGTGCACCTGTGTTTATTTGTATAGATACAATTCTGCTACAGCATAAGTGCCCCTGTAAATGTTTTATGTGCGGACATTCTTTGGTGCCACTTCCGTGAGGGCACAAATATTGTGTAACTTTTAATTGCATCGGGTAAATATTTCATTTCATGATATAAATGGCTGGTGGGCTGATGTGTGCATGTGTACGTTCCCTAAATACCTAAATTAGAGCGTGTTCGTGTGTCTACGCGAGCGCACGTATATGCAAAACCACGGCCAGATTAGTACCCCAAAGGGCGCCTGGGCACTGAAGCTCATGTGCCCCCCCCCCCTCCCCCAATCATACTATATTTTATTCTGATTGGATAATTATCAAGATCAAGGGGCAAAGCAAGCCTTGTGTTGACTGTCTTTATGTACCCAAAAAATGGTGTCACCAAAAAATGTGTCAACAAATAAGCATGTGTATGTGTCTTTATATTAGAGCGTGTGTATGTGTGCATGGTGTATGCGTGCATGGTGTATGTGTAGGTGTGTGTTTTGAATGTGTAGGTGTGTGTGTGTGTGTGTGTGTATGTAGGTGTGTGTCTCACCCCTTTGCAGCGGGCCTGCAGGTCGACGATCTGGGCCAGCAGGCAGCTGATCTCCTCCTGCTGTCTCAGAGTGTCCTCCACCTTCCTGGCCAGCTCGTCTGACAGGTCCGCCACCCGCTTGTTCACCGAGGCTGGACCGGAGCCAGGGATGGATGGAGGGAACAGGAAAGGCCAAAGAGGGGGACCGTCAAGAAGGGAGAATTAGTCCCGTCGAGGCCCACTTGGAACACGACGCACTCTCATATTTCAAATGACGTTCTCTCTCAGGATGACGATGCACACTCACAGAGCTCCTCCACACACACCATCATCAGCTCCTGCTCCTGCTCCTCGTAGTTGGTGGTCTCCGACGTCAGCTCGTTGGCCTGTGAAGAAACCTCGTTAGCGTTAGCTCAACCCAGCTAGCATTTAGCGACTTTCCCCATTCACGTCCTTGCATTGGGCACTTGGCACGGGGGACCGGTGTGGTTTAGCGCACCTCTGAGCGTAGTTTGTGGTTCTCTTCCTCCAGGCCCTTGAGTTTATGTTGCAGGAAGTCGTAGTGGACGTAGTTCGTGAGCGAGTTGGACGACTCGTTCCTTTGCATTCTGAAATGGGTTGACGGGTTGAGAAGACAAGTTAGCACACCGTGTTAGCATACCTTAGAAAATGAATAATCTGTGTGAAGTGTTCGATCTGCATGCGTATTTGTATGCATAGATTTACATTTACATTTAGTCATTTAGCAGACGCTCTTGCCCAGAGCGACTTACAGTAAGTACAGGGACATTCCCCCCGAGGCAAGTAGGGTGAAGTGCCTTGCCCAAGGACACAACGTCATCTGGCACTGCCGGGAATCGAACTGGCAACCTTCTGATTACAAGCCTGCTTCCCTAACCGCTCAGCCACCTGACTCCTCATAGATGCACGTGGGGGTGGGTGTTTGTGTGTGTGTACTCACGGCGAGCGGGATTCCGAAGTGCAGTCGATCTCCTCAGTGCTGGCGTAGAGGTGGAGAAGGTCGTCTCTCATCGAGAGCTCATGACGTAGCTGTGCTATCTGGGAGCACGAGGAAGTAGAAACACGATCAGATGAACCAAGAAGACTACAAATACAGGTGTGCTTTCACACAGGGTTACAGTGCCGTGTCATTGTAACTAGGTTCTACCTCTTCCTTTGCGATCTCCATCTGTTCGTCCAACAGCTCGTTCCGCGCCGTCAGGTCCCTGTTCTTCTTCAACAGGGATTGGCCGATGCGGGCTGCCAACTCGAGGTCCCGCTCTTTCTGCAAGGTGATGATTGGTTGATTTGAACATTCCAGAACTATCATTTAAACTCGATTTGTATGTGCGGTTTACAAAAGAAAACACTGAAGTCTTCTTTTAAGAAACGTAAAATCTAGTGTTCATAGTGTTGACCTCTATGAGTGTTAATCTGTCAGAAAAAATGGCCGCCACTTTGGCATTAAGATAATATTGCAATGTTTATCCGGTTAAAGCATTAGTGTTAGTGGTAACCCCAATGTTGATCAGCGATGGTCAGTTTGTGGCGTCACAGTAATCCCCCCCCCCCCATGATCCCTTTCTTCCGGGCCGCTTACCTCTTCGAGGAGGTGGGTGACGGCCTCGATGTCATGATAGGTCTTAGTGACCTGGCCCACTCGTTCTGAACACAACACTGTAGTTGGTGGGGGGAGGGAGGGTGGGAGGGAGAAAAAAGCCAGAAGGAGCAGAGGGAGTATGAGAGGATAGAAAGGACAAGAGAGAGAGAGAGAGAGATAAAGACACATGGTCAGAACGATGGGCGCATCAACGCAATCCAATTCTCGCGATCATGTGTACCGTGTCGCACAGTGCTCTCCTGCGCTGTGAGCTGGCTTTGCGCTCACAGGCGTTTACGGCACAGAGATATGGACGGAAGATGTGTTCCCCATGTTTTCAAGGACATTCTGCACCAGATGGATGTTTTTAAAAGAAAGAGAATTGATTTCACAACCAGTGCAGATGAAAAAAACGAAACAAATACCAACGAAAACAACGTGCACTGCACTTGTCTCTCTCCGGGTCTTAAAAAGGTGTCCGATGACTTGCCTCTCCCCACCTGCCTCCTCCCCCTTCCCCCCTCCCCACGTCTCCATGCCCCGCCCGGTCCAGTCCAGGCGACCAGACAGCGACACTTCAACACGGTCGGTCACCTAGAGAGACCTGAGCTTCTTATCCTGATCGTCACGTGGAGGTTAAACCCCATTAAGCGCCTCTTTCCACGTCCACCTCAGGTATAAATACACCACAATGGGGGAGCTGCAGCAGCAGAACTGACCAGAGACCAGCACATTCTAGAAGGATCTATCTCTCTACCTGCCTCGGTTACATTCATAGGTCAGCGTAGAGGAGCTGGGCAAGTGCTGACCTGGGATCTGTTTTCCCCCGTAAGATCTGGAAGGATATCAATGTGGGCGATTAAGGCTGCAGGGTGTAGCCATGGCACTTTGTTTACATGTTGTGATCTGGTTTGTGTATGGATGGTGGGAAGGCAATTAAAGTAGAGCAAGATTGAGCTTGATCAGTTAAGGTATTGTTTTTTCCTAGTATACCCTAAAACCAAATTACAAATAACAGACCCCAGGCCGTTTTCATTAGAGCAGAAGGTAAATCAAATCCTTGTAAATCGAAAATATCCAAGAACCACTTTCATGCAATGCAAAAAGGTCCGGACCAAACATTGGTCAACAACAGGCCATCCAGGTCTGAACTTGACATGGCTTAAATGTGTTTTATAATACGAATGTGTGCCACATTATCAAGTCCCCAAACAGGCACATACATAAACACAACATTAAAATCAACCTTTTACACCTATGTTAACACCTGCCACCCAATCTCCCTTGACAGGTCTTGACAGCCTAGCCAGAGCACTTAGGAGATGAGCAGTTACTGTATATCAATGTAACTAGATAGAGGGTCTGTGTTTCTCCTCAGAACATGATGTCTGGGGCAACCAACCTTATCTAATCACTTAATGGAATGAATCGATGAAAACTGCCATCTTCTAGATCTACTGTGCTGCACAATGAGTCCACAGTAATGTATCCTCTGCACTCTAGATTGTGTCCTCTTAGCTAGACGTGATTGAGGGTCTGCACTGCAGAGATGGAGAGGGATTTGGATCAACAAACCGCTCAGGTAAATATAGCTTCCTTAAACACGGCTGTGTTTCTATCTGGGATGAGCTTCGATCAGCCAGTCATACATGGCTCAAGTCCTACAACACCCAGCCATCTGGTGTGACAATGAAAGTAGCTTTGTCCATTGAACAAAAGCTAACTAATGATAGAAGTTCCCACTGAGCGGCTAACTGGCTAAACATAGTCTTTTCAAGATAACGTCATTCATTGAACAAAAGCTAACCGGCTAATTGTTAATTTCAACAAATCCAATTGTGCCATTAGCTGTTCGCTGACAAAGAATGGTCTGGCTAAATCCTGATGTAACATTCTCAGTCACGTAACCCTTCCAGGGAGTTAAGGATTCGGCACACTGAGAAGTTATTTTAGTATAATTTAAACATTTGTTTTCTTTGATATGTTTGAAGGTCCAAAAACAACTGGAAAAACGAGGTAGAATTGGATTAACTGGCCCTTTAAGACCCAGTCCGCAATATAACAGAACTTCCTGGCAAACGTCCTGATTACCCCACATCTATCTCTATGACCTGGCCGACGTCAACTGGAACAGATGAGGGAGTGTTGAGTTATCGTGGCGTCAGGTTCAGGTTCATACCAGCTACAGAGCACTAGTAGCCAAAAACCTAAACAAGTTCCACCCTGTGCATCCTGGACTAGAACAGGTACAGGAAGTCGTTTAGGACGTGTGAGGCCACATGAGGCAGGTTAGAGGTCCTGACAACTCTCTCAATCAACAGATTCCCCCTCCCCCCCCCCCCCCCCCCCGGATCAAGTATTGATAAGGGGCTCGTGTATTGGCTGTGACCCGACAGGCTTGACACCGAGAGGGTGAGTCCAGAAGTGCTTCGTCCCTCTGGAGCGGCTGGCCTACCCATACAGTGGTCTGAGATGTGTCTCGTGTGTATGGGCGCGTGTTCCTCGCAGGCTGGAGGCACAGCAACAGTTCTCCCTAAGCCCCATGCAGTGACTGCGCACCTCGAAACTAGGAGGCAGGACGTAATGTCTGCAAATAGTCCAATCCAAAACGGAGGATCTGTGATTTTTGTTAATTAAACGGGTCATCGCGACAGCACACTGACTTCACATAGCCATCATCAATATCCTCCATGTGCGCATAACTGACGCCTGACCAAGATAACTGACCACAGTTATTGGATATAACCTCACCAGGTTGCAAGGGGTCAGTCTATTATCCAGCCAGACGGCACAATCAAAATCCCTTTTGCGTGCCTGAAGCAGGAGATTATATCCAAGTCATTGAGCCCCATGGCCAAAACAGCTGTATTGTGTTTATGCAATGATTGTTTTCATTTTTTTTCTTTCAGCAATTTATATGGGCTGTTGGGTAACAGGGGTCTGGAGAGGGCAGAGATTTTTCTAGAACATCGCTACATTGAATCTGGGCCAGAGTCGCAGTGTGCTGATGACAGAAGGTGCTGGTCTGCCAGCTCATTCAGACCAAGAGGTCTGAGAGATGCCACAAACGAAAAGAACAAAGAAAAAAGGATTTGGCCACTTCAATCCTAGATCAAATTTAAAAAATTGACACATGTCCTTTCCATCCTAAATGTAATTGTGAAATAGTGCATGATTCATTTTCCCCTATTCCATTTTGTGGCATGTGCCGGGTTTAAATACAAAACATAAACGCACATTTATCTCTAGAGTGGATTTTTGTCATAAATGTCCTGTGTGGCTAATTAGGTTACAGCGTGGGGGAGAGATTAACAGTGAATCTAGGGCACCCTGATTGATACACCTGTCTCACATGCCCCTCATAACCAAAACGATCTTATTAAATCGAGAGAGGGACAGTGTGTGTGCAACTGTGTGTGTGTGTGTGTGGGGGGGGGGGCTCGATTCAATTATTGTACTGAATTTGACCAAGTAAACTACTTTGATCCTGCAAAATGTCAATTTAACAGAGACAATTCTGCATAGCGCTAGTGCATTTGACCTTCAGTTGAGTTCAGTACGAATACGACTGATATCCCAGCCAGTCAGCCCACTGAAACCCAAAGTCAATGACAATCAAAGGCAATGACACTTTGCATCACGACTGCTTTGGAGAGTAGGAACACAGTGACCTTCATTAACGCAGTGAGGGGTAAAATTGCAATTTCAGTACAAATTCAGTTTTTGGGGGGGGCTTGAATTTGACACTGCGTCATGCCTAAACGACAGGGCAGGAAACACACAAACATGTCGGTGGATTCAGAGACAAAGACGTTGAAACACAGACACACTGTCAGTCCGTCAACATGTATGAGCTGAGATGCCTGCTATGGATGACATCACTGCATGTTTTTTTTTTGTTTTTTTTCTTCATGCTTCATCACTCACACCATCATGCTTGTGAATAAGCATGGGACCAGAATGTATGCTGAGTGAGTGGTATAACATCAAGGCCAATAGTGAACGATAGGAACCCGGATAAAAGCTCTGGTTTATGCAACTGGTCAAAGTGCCAGGCTTGCAGCTCGACCGTCAATACAAAAAAAAAAAAGGATTTATTGTTGCAGAACCGGCACCATGCCATCTCTCATCTCTCCTCCTTTTCACAGTCCGCCGTGCTCACTCGCTTCTCGACCTTTTCCTTTTCTAACGCAGTCTAACCTTTCCATATTTGCTCTCCTCCTTTCCACCAAACACACTTTCCCCTCTTATGTTTCTTCTTGGGGAAACAGCCTTTCTCCCCTCGTCTCTTATTCTCCGTGTCATCCCTCGCACCCTCACCTTGCATCAGCTCCCTGCGCAGCACCTCTGCGTTCTCATTCCGCTCCACCACCACCACCACCTCCTCCTCCTCCTCCTCTTCCTCCCCCTGGCTCGCGCTGCTCTTGTCCTCGTCCTCCTCCGACGCCGAGGAGCTCCACACCTCCATGGCGACCGGACAGAACCCTTCTTCCATCCCTCCGCCCGAGTCCCTTGTTATCCCTCTCTCTCTCCTCTTCGGCTTTGACGCTGCTTGTGTTGTTCCTCCAAGGTCCTCAGCCTCTTATAAGCCCATTCCACCGCAGCTGGGGGGGTTTCCGCGAGCGTGGACAAAGCGCTGTCTTCTACGCGCGTGTGGCTGTGTGCGTTTGTGAGGGAGTGTGGAGAGTCAGCTCCTTAATGGTTAGTCCTTCAGACTAGGAGGTCTGTCTTTCGTCATGCCTGAATGTGTTCACCTGGCCACACTGGACTGTGGGAGAACCAAAGAGGAGGAGGAGGAGGGAGTGTTTGAGGAACACACCCAGCGAGCGCGAGAAGGAAAAGCTGATTCTACTAATAAACGGAAGTATTTTCTACTGACAAAAATGCTGGAATTTTAGTGTTAAACTACTTTGGTTTCGTAAATAGGGTTTAACAGAAGGCTGCCGTGTCCTGCCACCCCCGTTAGGCAGAGTGAGATGGTACGGTCCATCTCTGGTCTGCCGTCTGCCTGCGTGCGTAACATTGGTGCAGACTGAGCCACACCCCCATTTGGAGGGATTTAGATGCAATACAAACACAGGCTGAGATTGATAGTGTGTTGTAGTGCATGCATGCACAACATTATGAGAAAAACATGTGAATTTTCTAATTGGACAGATCCAAAATCCAAACAAATCTGTGTATTATTTGACTTCCAATACGTGTGTGTGTATGTGTTTTGTTTGTGTGTGTGTATAGTATAAGTTTCTCTCTTCTCATTCATATTGCAGATGTCTGGCTCTTTCAGTTCAGTTCTCCAACATACTTCCATACAGGCAGCTTCCCTTAGGAGCACTATAAAATTGCTATACAGACACCAATGCAATAAATTATTCAATTAGGCGCCACCGAGCAACTGGACCGGAATTCTTTACATGTCACCAGTATGTTGAGGACAAATCCAGACCAAACTCAGAATAGACATACACTTTCAGATCATTTTCCAAAAAACTCAAATGTACATTGTTTTGACATGGGAGGCGCCCTGATAGAATCAGTGCCAATTCACTTCTGAGATCATTGAGAACCAAAAGAGAAGTAAAGCCCGCTCTCCTATCTAGCCTTCATCATCATCATCATCATCATCATCTTCCCCAGCACTCCCAGAGCCATCCTAGTTGCTACCCAGCATCACAATCAAATATTAACTTCCCCCCCATGAAATATGCAGGTTGCTTCTGTCAGGTCAGGCACCGCACGCAAGGGGTGACCGTGGCCCAACTTTCACCATCACTCTTTACCATCCTCTCCTCCTCTCCCCTTTCACCATCACTCTTTACCATCCTCTCCTCCTCTCCCCTTTCACCATCACTCTTTACCCTCCTCTCCTCCTCTCCCCTTTTCTCTTTCGGCATCCCCTCATCCGGTTTCCTACCAGTTCTCCTGCTAGGAACAAGGGGTTGTGTAACTTCAGGACAATGCATCGAGCCAGCGACGTCAGACCTCAAACAGATGTGCTGCCCTAAAAATACCTGTTTGATACAATAGGATTTGAATTCTGTCTCCTCATGCTAATAGGTTAATTTGGTTAGGAAGTATCTGGTTGTCGGTACAAGAAGGCATTCTGAGCTTCACCCATTCAACACAACAATGAGGCCAAGCAGGTTCAGACCTCGGTCTCCTATAAGACATGACTGGCTGGGAACTAGGTTTAGCTTCGTGGCACCTTGGTAGAGTTGTCTGGATCACAAGCGAGAGACCTGATCATGTTTGACATGTCACGTACTGTAGGACGTGCCAAACCGTATGGACTGTCCTAACTTGTGTTAGGAAGATGGGAATGTAGATCAAGTCCCGATTTTTGAACAAGCATGTTATGGGTAAACTGCCTCAGGCATAGTGCCCTTTGTCTTTTTCAAGCCACAAATACTGGTATCAGGGCATGGTTAATATTGACATGCTGGGCTACTCCTACAGACACTCACCATGAGCTTTGCTTGAGGTGCTTGTCAAATACACAGAGGCGTTATCAGTTTTTTATGTTTGCCCAAGTATTCGATTGAAGGTCGATTGGTTTCCACAGAAAGCCAGACCACGGAAAAACAACAATGCCCTAGTGATATCAGGGCCACCACGGTGATTCACAAAGGACCACATAAAACTGATGAAGAGATATGCATTCATCCTTACACAGTACAACAAGTGTGATTAAACACGTAGCGTTTGGGAGTGGTGTACGACAACATGGAGAGGTACCGTATCTAAGTTTATACACAGCGGTGCTATAGCAACAGATTATATATCTGTACATAATGTGTATATATATCCCATAATATTCGTATGCTTTACATTTGTTTCGATGGGTTTTTCATTTATTTAATTTGATTACTTGAAAAGAGGACATCCTTGTATCATCCGTCACATGTAGAAATTGGAAAAGCAGGATGACTGAAGACATTTTACTGCATAAGGGTGAAAAATATGTTCTCTTCATTCCAACAGGTTAAAGAGGAGAACGCAGGAAGAATGCATTGCAAAAGAAGGATGTGGCGGACACTGACAAACGTGTCAGTTGGCTTAGAAACAGACTACCCTCTCTTGGTCATTTGCCAAGATCCAAAACGTCAACAGAACAGGACCTTGGTCATGCCGATGTGTCGTCTGGCTCGCTGGCTGAGCAACACTGTCCCTCTGTGTATTAAGCAGCTTGGATGCAGGTTGGGTACAGCCTAGCAAAGCATTAGGCTTGAGTCAGATATGCAATCGTATGGGGACCTGGCAATGCACCCCGAAAAAGTAGGGTTCTGGAACATTCCACAGCTTCAGATCCTGCATGGAGGTCAAAGGTTTGGTAGAGAAGTTAATCAGACTAACTCTGGACAAGGAATGTCAAGGTGCTCTAATAGTGTTGGTTCAATGAAGGATGTCCAGTTGTTCTTCACACTAATTGGATGATTAACTGTGAATGGTTAGAGGTTGCCACCACATTCCAATGATGTCCATCCTACGACTTCCACTTTGTCTGGGTCAATCAGATCTCATGTGTATCCAAAAAGAACGGATGCCACTTTAACATGATCTCTGATGATGTTATACAGTCAACAAAGGCTAACTGATCAGTAGCCCGTCCCTGGTGATAAATGTACAGCTGACAAATGTATTTGAAGTGGCTAAGCTTCCGCAAGTTGATCATAGACTACTGGGTTGCACATTTATAGAGATTTAAGGGTTATAGTTGATCGTATAATACGACTTCCGAGCTAAATCTGGTTCAGATATCGAATACCAATCGACTCAGAAGAAAGAGTTGCACAGCGAATGAACTGACACACTGACACCGTGGTCGACCAAAACCCAGTTCCATCCCTACGTCAATTTTAGGGAGCATCTCCTCTTTTTCGAAACGACATCTCGAAGTGAGAGGAATTCTCAAACTGGCACCGGCAGCCAGAGACAAACACTGTTTGGTCTTAGAGAAGACAACCGGACACCTGTGGGTCTAGACTGGGCAGCGCCAAAACAAACCCCTTATCCCGCTAAGTAAACACCCGGTTTCCGTCGCAGCTTTGACGTCTGGGGTCAGTGTTGATGACTCGAGCCTACTGCTAAAAAAGCCATAGGAAGTCACTTCCATAGGCTCCAGAGGAGCTGCTTAGAGCTAAGCAGCGAGGCATGGCTAATCGGCTTGGTGGCATTTGGCATCTGTGCCCCGGAGCCTGAAGGGGAGGAACAGGCGAGGGGATTAGGCCCCACCCCCTCAGCTCACCGTCTGGGTTCCATAAGCTCCTCCTACAAAACCCACAATACATTGCGAATGGCCATTACAGATTCTCCCAACAGACCCCGTAACAAAGTCGTATCCAAATAAACCAAGGTTTGTCCCAACAGCATATTGGTAGGAACCTAAAACCTAATGCCCTCGTCCAATACACACAACCCAGATTTGGGTCCGGATTCACATAGACCAAGATACCTAATAAGTGTCATCTTATTCATACAGTACATATCAATACGTGGAATAAAAAATGGATCTTAAAATAAGCATTTCTACACCGAGGCACTCTGAAGGCAAGGATCGTACAAATGTTTATTTATATTAACCAAAGTTGCCAGCTTGGTTAAAAGACAGGAAGATCAGTGGATGAATTTTAGACAGACCTTGTGTATGACCATTGAGGCCAGTAGGAGAAACATTCACCAGAGGTATTAAAATGAGAGGTTAACCTGATTTTACAGCAGTGTTTTTCCTTGCACTTACTTCCTCATGGACAGCTTTGGACTCATAACATCACACCTAGCTGCAATGATTGATTACACAAAAGTCAATATAAGAGGATATACCTAACTAGAGTTGCTTAAAAAGTTTTTTGTCCAAAGTCTTCACTCGAATGACTTGAATTAGAGTAGACATGTGTTAAAAAGCATCTGTCAACTCATAATAATGATGGCAAGAAACGTTAGTGTGTTTGCAATGTTTACATATAAACGTTCTAGTTTCAAAATATACTTTCGATGCTCAACAAGCCCTAGTTTCCACAGCATATGGACAGACCCATCCTGGCAAAGGAGACTGCTGATTATCCAATCAAAACTGCCCTGTAATTAAAGGATACATGTGAAATCTGTGTACAGCTAGTTCTGACTAGCAAACCTACATGACGACAACAACAACAGGTGCAAGGGAGACGGTACTGGGTTCACCAACTGTACTTAAAGACAGGGGTTTATAGTCAGCTGATACAGTGAGCCATGGATTCTATGAACCATGAGGGGAGGAAAACCTTGTTCCTGAAGTACCATCTGTACTAGATTATGTATAACTTTATTAGTACAATTCATGTACTAATAAAGTATAAACATTTATCGGTTTCGAATATGGGATTCAGTTAAGAAAATGTATGCATAATCCATATAAATTATATGAAAGACACCATATGGAATGTGCTACGTATTTGGAAGGATATAGGAGTGAAGCATTTGGGAGGAGAGCATTTCGAAGCAAAAAACAATTCTCGGCACGAACCAACAGCAACACCCAGCGACGCGCTGTGGAGAATCAAGTACGCCGCTTATCGAAGAATAAAGCGCGCTTTGGACTCCTCCTGCGGCACTCCCAGCATCCCCTGAGTTTGGCACACAGCTGTGGGAGGCGTTTCACGTCAACACGGCGCAGGACTCACGGAAGTACTTGAACGTCTCGTCGATCTGCTCGTACGTGAGTCCCAGGGTGACCTCCGGGGGCAGCAGAGGAGTGTGGAGCCAGTCATCGTGGTCGTATCCGAACAGACAGTCGGCCCGGAGCGTGTAGTTGGGCACGCCCTCCGACAGGAGACTCACTATCTCCACCTCAGACAGGTCTGAGCAAAGGTCTGGGGGGAAAGAAGAGTTTGTGAGCGTGTGGGTGCGTGTGTGAGCATTTATGTGTTTGAGTGTGTTCAATTGTGCATGGGTGTGGTAGGGCGGGGAAACATAGATGAGTCAGACTTCACTCATGCCTGGTCTGACAACTTAACCCATGCCAGGTCTGACATCTATAGGTCTCTGCTGCCCTCTACAGGTGACACATGGAAATACAGGGATATGTAGCAGAGTCAAAGCACTCAAATTAACCATCTACACTATTACAGAGTCAGACTTGTCAACATTTTGTGAATCAGTTTACTATGACCTACCAGTGAGGGTGGATGCATCATGACACCCCTTATCTTCTCTATCCTGGGGGTCCCCCTTGGAAGACGCGTAGAGAGGCAGGGGTCCCAAACCAGCCCGCCTGAGGCCTCCTCCCCTTGCCCCCCATGGAGGGAGAAGGGGGGACCGGGGGTCCAGCGGAGGCCAGGGGAAGGGGTGGTGAGGAGGAGGAGAGAGGGAGGGAGGCGGAGGAGGGTGGGACAGCTTGACTGGGGATGGGGGGTTCAGGGTGAAGGTGGGCCAGGTGAGTGGGTGTCCCGCCGTGGGTCCGGGGCCCCCTGGAGGCTCAGGGTGACAGTGCAGGAGAGGGTCTCATCTGGTACTGAGGCTGGCCTGGAGAGGAGGGGAGGAGGGGGGGAGGGGTATTAAGATTAATGGAATTTCCAAATATTATAAAAGCACATTTCAATAGATACATCGAATTCCATTGCGATTACATTACACTTGGATTCATACATTTCTCGGACATTTAAATCATTTGATGGACAAATACAACTAACAACCTTGCAACAAACTTTCCCTTCTGCAATTGACAAAGTCAATTGCAGAAGTATTATTAGATTTTATTGGAAGTATTATTAGATTTTTGTATTATTAGATTTTTGCCTGTACTATTTACTAATTATTTTTTATTCCATTGAAAAACTCAAAATGTCAATGCGATCGTTACCTGGCTACAGAGTATATAAGTCACTCCATGGACACTCAACAATATAGAGTGCTGGTAAAAGTTTATTGAACGATAACATATTTTGAATGCCTTGCACCTTAGCCTACCCATACCTCTATGTTTAATGATAGTCCTTGAACTACACATGTATCTCCTACTAGCTTGGCTAACACCTAGCTGTTGTTTTGAGGGTCACACAGCTCAAGTTACCACACCCCATGTGCTTGCAGATCAGGTTACTGAAACATAACACACCGCTTATGAATTGGAAACAAAAAAGTGACAAAACCGTGCGGCAGGAGGCAGCGTGCGCAGCACATCTGAACAGGGAAGAGATGCGATGCTAATGCTAACACCTAATGCTAATTCCAACTCATTCATAGGAGGGAACAAACACACAAAAGGCCCATATCATATTCAGGAACATGTGGCCCGGGATATGCGGGGGGTGGTATTGATCTGTAACCAATCTGGCCCCTGACGTCATGCTAAAGGAGAAACGGTTAGGGAGAAGAGGGCATGAATTATGCTGTGTAGTGCTTGATTATAATAGAGAGTGTACTTCCTCAAGACATAAATGTATTAGGTGACAGTAAATAATGTTCATGTTCACTGTGTCAAGGCTTAGGCATATTTTTGCTGCAATCGCCAGCCAGTCAGTAAGGACAGATGATACTGCTGCTGCCACAGCACTATAGTCAATGAGAAGAGTAACACTCCACACACACACACACACACACGCACATGCACACGAGCACACACGCACACACACACTCAGGGGACATATGACATAGAATGACAACGACCCCCATTCAACCCCTCCCCCCTCTCTCTCTCTCTCTCTCTCTCTCTCTCCACCCCTCTTCTCCTCGTATTATTCCATCCCACCTTCAGGACCGACCCCTTAATCAACTCTGGCTAAGTGTATTACTCTGGCCTGCCTCTCCATCCATCCATTCATCCATCCATCCTCTCTACTTAGAGCCATCCGAGGGTACAGGTCACATGCATCGTCTCTGGCTGTTTTTCACCTTCACTCAAGCCATGATATCTAAAAGGGTTAAATGTAGGGGTGAGGGAAAACATCCATTCACATTGGAATCGCGATTCAGTCTTCTAGCGATTCACATCGATTCACAAATGTCAACAAATCATGGAAAAATGGTAAATTGATTTTAAATCGAATCTTGACCCCAAGAAGCGAATCATGAGGTACCAAAAGATTCCCACCCTAGTTAAATGTATGCTTAGGTCACTCTTTTATGAAAGGAATCCATATTATAAAGATCCTTTGAGGAAGGTGGACATCCTAGGTGAAGCAGTCTCTGCATCTACTATGTGTTCTGTACTATCTCTGTTGTTTTGAATAAAGGGCCCTGCTAAACGACTACATGTCGTCGTTGTTGTCATCTGCTGCTTATCCAGGGTCGGGTCGCGGGGGCAGCAACCTAAGCAGGGAAGCCCAGACTTCCCTCTACCCGGCCACTTCCACCAGCTCTTCCTGGGGGACCCCGAGGCGTTCCCAGGCCGGCCGAAAGACATAGTCCCTCCAGCGTGTCCTGGTCTTCCCCGGGGCCTCTTCCCAGTGGAACGTGCCCAGAACACCTCACCAGGGAGGCGTCCAGGAGGCATCCTGATCAGATGCCAGAGCCACCTCAACTGGCTCCTCTCGGCGCGGAGGAGCAGCGGTTCTACTCTGAGCCCCTCCCGGATAACCGAGCTTCTCACCCTATCTATAAGGGAGGAGCCCGGACACCCTGCGGAGAAAGCTCATTTCGGCCGCTTGTATTCGTGATCTCCTTCATTCGGTCACTACCCACCGTGACCATAGGCGAGGGTAGGAACGTAGATCGACTGGTAAATAAAGAGCTTCGCCTTTCGACTAAGCTCTTTCTTCACCACGACGGAGCGATGCAGAGCCCGCATCACATGACTACATGTCAAAAATGTCAAATATATACTGTGAGAAAATCTGGGTTATAAATGGAATAGAAATAGCCACCCACGCAAAAACGAAACACATTTAAGAAGCGTACACACGTCTGTACAAAAGACACACAAACACACACACAACACACACACACATCTGGAGAAAATGCACACACGTCCACACGCCTCTCCCTTCAGCGTTAGCTACACTCCTACGTTATACTCCTAACGTATAACTCAAGAGCTTCACGGAGTCTATAACTTTGGAAGTGACAGGAGCCTCTGTAACAGTGCGTGTCTCTTAACCATGCAGTCAAGCAAATCCTTGCCACCCATTTAGAAGGTGGCACCAACGGGAATGGATACCAGACATGTACCAACCAAAAAAGCACTGTTAAGATGTCCGATACCTAGCTCTCCACACCTCTTCGATGTGCAGCATTCATGTGAGCTGTCAAAAAGACTTGCAACTACTGTATTTGATCAATGTCCTGTATGGCGACACACATAGTAGGAAATAACACTACAAAAAAGTCCTGAGGCCTTCAGCAACCAACAGGCCCTAAAGGTTATTTCTACTGTATACATCTCTACAGTGCAAATTACACTATGCTAAATTGGTGGGGAATAGGGTCATTTTTATGCACTCATTTTGTCAACATCTTACTTCCAGGATAACAGGATGAAATGTTACCTTGTCACAGTGCAACAGGCTTAAACAACAGAATGAAAGTTGATCAACCATCCGCAATGAAATCGTCTGTGAGCCGAGAAAAAGCTGTGCCACAAATGACAGTCAAAACATGTATTCAAAACAGCACACTCAACTTGAGCAGTCACCTGTGAGAGATAAAAGTTGTAACTCTGTAACTCAGACAGCGTCGCTCTAACCTGACCTTCCAGACAACTCCAGAAACGTCAAGGGCAGGTTGGAGAGCCTTTAGTGCTCTGTGCAAACAATGGCCCCGGCTGAGGGGTGTGTACATGTGGAGAGTCACACAGGAAAGACAGAGAGAGAGAGAGAGAGAGAGAGAGAGAGAGAGAGAGAGAGAGAGAGAGAGAGAGAGAGAGAGAGAGAGAGAGAGAGAGAGAGAGAGAGAGAGAGAGAGAGAGAGAGAGAGAGAGAGAGAGAGAGAGAGAGAGAGAGAGAGAGAGAGAGAGAGAGAGAGAGAGAGAGAGAGAGAGAGAGAGAGAGAGAGAGAGAGAGAGAGAGAGAGAGAGAGAGAGAGAGAGAGAGAGAGAGAGAGAGAGAGAGAGAGAGAGAGAGAGGGAAGGAGGGAAAGCAGAAAAGGGTGCTGGAGAGACTGAAAGAGGAGGGGTGAAGAGGGAGAGGGCAGACAGAGGGGCCAGAGGAGGGAGGAGAGTGTCTCCTTGAGCAGAGAAAAAGAAAAGAAGACACAAATTGGTTACAGTTAATCAAGTCACAACAAGATTGCACAACCAATCAGACTTTGCATAGAGGCCGAGAGGGAGGGGGTCAGTCCTATGGAAATCTCCTCTCCAATAGGTTGAGAGGGGGGGGGGGGGTGTTAGGACTCTGCACCCATTGTCGCTCCCGGCAACCGGAGGACTGTGACCAGTTTGTTCACGGGATGTTCACAGGAGACAAGTAATGACTGTGAGATGAAACATTTATGGTAGTTTTATTACATACAATCATTTGTCCTTGATTGGTCCAAATGACCGTTGGGAGAAATAAATCAATATATTCTCCTTTGGGAACCATAACGGTAATTCTTTGGAAGCTGAAAGAACTGCAGCTCATGGAGTGGAGGTTATTTTGCAATCCCTGCATCAAACAAGTTAAAACCATCAAATCAACATTCATAACATAATAAGGGACAAATCTAAGATGTTTACTAAAGGGAACCTTGGTAAAACTAACTGTAGAGTCCAGCTTTTGGGAATCATGAATGACATAGATAAACAAGGCCTAAATTAAAGAGACGGGAAAACCAGACTTGATCCAACTCTGTTTTTATCTTCGCATCTTGAGTGCAAAATAAAACAAATTAGCGGGAAAATCATTTAGGGAGAACAGGGAACACCAGGTAAAAACAACCTATTGAGTTCCAGTTCCACACAAGCTAGCTTATACTACAAACAATGAAGAGGTGCTGAAAAAACCTTCCACAAGGCTTCCGTCCAAAAACCTTGAAGGAAGGGGTGTAACCGACCTAATTTACTTCAAGTGTGTCACACAATGACTACTGTTGAGCTCAAGGCCACTGGGAGATAGTCAAGAGGGCATATCGACTGGACTGAAATGGTAGCAGCTCGTGAATAAAAGTTATGGAAATTATAAACGAATAACTGTCTTGAGGCTAAAGATATACAACAACAAAAGATGCTATACATGTATACAACAATAGAGTACACATAGCACCCTTTTTCGTTTGAGAGGTTCTTCACAGAACCTTTTGGACTTAAGTATCAAAATCATTATCAACTGATAGCTCATTTGGGTTTAAGCTAATTAAGTAGAAGGCCCCTTCTGCAAGACCATCAGGATGAAGTGTCTGCTTAAAGGAGTAGACCGTGGAATCTTAACATTCCTCAAAATCCCCAAATCCTTCAAAAGAAGATCGACCAGACCATTCTTCCTCTAGTTCAAAGGTTTTCATTTTCATGGCATGTCCTGTACTACCGAAAACTCAACCTCTCAAAAACCCTGATAAACAATCCACTAGAATCTATTAAGTTATACTGTCTCCCCTGGCAACAAACAAGTTAAAACCATCAAATCAACATTCATAACATAATAAGGGACAAATCTAAGATGTTTACTAAAGGGAACCTTGGTAAAACTAACTGTAGAGTCCAGCTTTTGGGAATCATGAATGACATAGATAAACAAGGCCTAAATTAAAGAGACGGGAAAACCAGACTTGATCCAACTCTGTTTTTATCTTCACATCTTGAGTGCAAAATAAAACAAATTAGCGGGAAAATCATTTAGGGAGAACAGGGAACACCAGGTAAAAACAACCTATTGAGTTCCAGTTCCACACAAGCTAGCTTATACTACAAACAATGAAGAGGTGCTGAAAAAACCTTCCACAAGGCTTCCGTCCAAAAACCTTGAAGGAAGGGGTGTAACCGACCTAATTTACTTCAAGTGTGTCACACAATGACTACTGTTGAGCTCAAGGCCACTGGGAGATAGTCAAGAGGGCATATCGACTGGACTGAAATGGTAGCAGCTCGTGAATAAAAGTTATGGAAATTATAAACGAATAACTGTCTTGAGGCTAAAGATATACAACAACAAAAGATGCTATACATGTATACAACAATAGAGTACACATAGCACCCTTTTTCGTTTGAGAGGTTCTTCACAGAACCTTTTGGACTTAAGTATCAAAATCATTATCAACTGATAGCTCATTTGGGTTTAAGCTAATTAAGTAGAAGGCCCCTTCTGCAAGACCATCAGGATGAAGTGTCTGCTTAAAGGAGTAGACCGTGGAATCTTAACATTCCTCAAAATCCCCAAATCCTTCAAAAGAAGATCGACCAGACCATTCTTCCTCTAGTTCAAAGGTTTTCATTTTCATGGCATGTCCTGTACTACCGAAAACTCAACCTCTCAAAAACCCTGATAAACAATCCACTAGAATCTATTAAGTTATACTGTCTCCCCTGGCAACAAACAAGTTAAAACCATCAAATCAACATTCATAACATAATAAGGGACAAATCTAAGATGTTTACTAAAGGGAACCTTGGTAAAACTAACTGTAGAGTCCAGCTTTTGGGAATCATGAATGACATAGATAAACAAGGCCTAAATTAAAGAGACGGGAAAACCAGACTTGATCCAACTCTGTTTTTATCTTCACATCTTGAGTGCAAAATAAAACAAATTAGCGGGAAAATCATTTAGGGAGAACAGGGAACACCAGGTAAAAACAACCTATTGAGTTCCAGTTCCACACAAGCTAGCTTATACTACAAACAATGAAGAGGTGCTGAAAAAACCTTCCACAAGGCTTCCGTCCAAAAACCTTGAAGGAAGGGGTGTAACCGACCTAATTTACTTCAAGTGTGTCACACAATGACTACTGTTGAGCTCAAGGCCACTGGGAGATAGTCAAGAGGGCATATCGACTGGACTGAAATGGTAGCAGCTCGTGAATAAAAGTTATGGAAATTATAAACGAATAACTGTCTTGAGGCTAAAGATATACAACAACAAAAGATGCTATACATGTATACAACAATAGAGTACACATAGCACCCTTTTTCGTTTGAGAGGTTCTTCACAGAACCTTTTGGACTTAAGTATCAAAATCATTATCAACTGATAGCTCATTTGGGTTTAAGCTAATTAAGTAGAAGGCCCCTTCTGCAAGACCATCAGGATGAAGTGTCTGCTTAAAGGAGTAGACCGTGGAATCTTAACATTCCTCAAAATCCCCAAATCCTTCAAAAGAAGATCGACCAGACCATTCTTCCTCTAGTTCAAAGGTTTTCATTTTCATGGCATGTCCTGTACTACCGAAAACTCAACCTCTCAAAAACCCTGATAAACAATCCACTAGAATCTATCTCCCCTGGCAACACTCCTGCTTCCTATTGTCTGCAAGGACCAAGAATCCCTTTACAGCTTCAACAGAACAAGCATCCATTACCATTTAGAACCAGAGTAGAACCAACAAAGCAGATAACCATAATATCCTAAAACCTACACAGATCGATTCTATAGAAGTCTGGCACATTTCAAACTAGGCTAGTTTTACCAAGGTTCTTTTTAGTGAAGATCTTAGATTCAGCCCATATCCTGTTGTGAATGTGGATTTGAAGGTTCTAACTTTGATTATTACACCCGCACCAAACAAGTTATATCATCTGTATTGGTCTACGTGTGAAAAACGATCAAAGACGCTATTCTGTGGAAGTTTTATTTGGGTCTGAGCCTTGTCTGCTACAGCTGGAAGGATGACCTCAGTGTGTGTCTCGTGGTCTAGGAGAGATAAGCTTGGGTGTATCAGTTAAGTATCTGGCAACATGGTTGACTCCACAAATAATGCGTGGTGTCTACGCGGCTTACTGCACGCTCACCATGTCTCCTTGGCAGCACCTGTGTGTCGTTTGATGCAGGTCAGAGGGCCAAACGGAAGGTGCAGAGACAGAGACACACAAGTACAAGGTTTTTACATGCACCATGAGACTCAAACGCACACATCCTGATGATAAAAGATGTTTGTGTAGTGTTTGAGTCACAAGACCAATTTAGTCCTCAATCAAATTGTAATTTGCAGTAAGTGCAGTGTTTCCGTGTTCAATAAAAGAAAATCTAACTGATAGAACATTCCCAGAATTATACTTTCTTATCATTGAGTAACATTTTTGATAAATAAACCAAATCCCTACCACTTTCATTCACCTAAAAGCTTATACCACAAGCTAACGTTTAGCACAGTCAGCAGTTGCCATGACCTCACAAAGACCTAAAGGCAATTGCTAACCAAATCATCAGCAACTGGCAACGGCAGAAAGACAGTCAAAATCTACTTTCTCTATGACATCATCCAGCGTGCTTGTCCAACCCTTGTTCTAAGCAGGAGGTAAAAGGTAAGGTCAGGAAGTTGTCACTCTATGCCCGTATTCATAGACTTGGCCTACAGTGGACCCTGGCTGGTTAACCATTAACCCAGTCACTCGTTCTTCCCATAAATTATCACTACCAACCGCTGAACTGTTGTAAAGTGGAATCTAACGAGGCTCAACATTGGACAGCCATGTGACACCAAGTTCATGTATATCGTATTAATAGCTCAATGGGCATTTCATGTGACATTTTAGGGGAAAGAATTCCACATTATGTCGACAACGTCCTGACACATTATTCTGAAAATTCCCATCAGGATATACCGTACATGAAACAGTATAACTTTATACTTTAAAAGGTTTAACCAGCAAGAGTAGAACATTTGCCGTTTGATTATCCCAGCCTAGTCGTGGTTCTCAACGAAACAGCATGGTGTTTTTATACTTTGTAAGATTTGGTGTCGTTTACATACGCAAACACCACCACTGATGGGTATACAGGCAACAAACAATAAAGACCTCAGGCTCGACAAGATCTAACCTGATAACTGACATGATATCATGAGCAAGAGCGCAGGAGCTTGCAATACTCTTGTTTGTGTTCCTCTTTTTGATCAAGCACGAACCAATGGGACAAGGCCGCCATGACAAAAGACAGGATATGAGCAAAGGGATAAAGGTTCACCACAGCAAATAAGCATGTACTGGGGTGAGAGAATAAAGAGATAATGTGTGTGATAGGGAGAGAGAAAGAGATAAAGAGAAACAGAACGATAGTGAGAGAACTATACAGAATACAGGCTATATAATACAAGAATACAGGTTCCAAAAATGCAGTTGTCAGGTGACAAGTTTTAGAGACCCTATTGCAAGACAAGGAATACATGAGTTTGACAAAAAGAGAGCGAGAGAGAGAGAGAAGTAGAGAGACAATAATGCAGTGTCAAGAGGACATGTGTTCGTAGAGACAAGCGGGTTATTTTTACAGCCCACCACTGCAACCGAGGCAACTGGAGCAGCTATATCTGGACCCAAACCTGGTGTGAATAGAAAGTGTCCTTAAAATACTAAAACCGTAAATACCACACACTATCACAATCACTGTGTTTCTGCCACCCAGCCTCTCTCTCTGACCTTCTCTCCCTGGCATTCGGTCTTTTTCTCACCTCTCCCTTTCTCTCTCGCTTTCTCTCTCTCTCACCCCTCTTGTAAATTATGGTGGGCATGTGCTAAGCTAGGCTACAGCTTAACATCCATAAAGGGCTGTACTTCCAAACCAGGCTAAGTGACGCTATAAAAGATCAAAGCTGGTGAGAGACGAGTGCATAGGGAACCACATACTGTACCGTACTGTAATGGCCGTGTCATTCAAGGGCTAATTCTTAGCAATGGATGTCCGTAACTAGGCATTAGGATGCAGTTAGAGTCAGTAAGCTTTGACAGAATGTCATTTCATAACTATTACAGATGCAGTGAATAGCCATTTGAGTGTGAAGAGGGAACTTTAAAGGTTTGGGTACAATTGAATGTGTATGAACATTTTCCTTTCCAAGAGTTACCCCCCTTTCACTATTACTGAGTAAAATTCTCATCTGTTGGACGTGATTTGATGGTGCAAGAAAGCTCAAAATGAAAATAATGAACATGAAGTAGAAATGCACACACACTTTCAAACACGCAAGCACACAGTACTTCATGTTGTCGCTACTGTCCTTTTCTTAAATATCACTGAACTGTTGCATCAGATTGTAGAAGTTAAATTGGAAGTTATTTCAGTTTTTCCCTTGACACAATTGGAGGTCTTTACTGTATTCATTCAAACATCACCTATACTAATCTGGACTCTGGAATGATCCTCCTTTAGCTCCTCAACCAGTCAGTCAGTCAATCAGCCAAACACATGGCTAAAAAGCTAGACAGCTACAAAGCTAGACAGCCAGTCAGCCAACCAGTAGCCATGTCAGAGGGAATGCCCTTAGGGCCTGGAGGTCATCTCTACGAAACAGCCTGGCAAGCTAAGAGACATCTGAGAACACCAAGCCCACCAGACTATCAAAACCTCCCTTGTGTATGACACCTGTTACATGCCATTCTCATGTTGGCATGGCCGGAAAAATGACAGACCTACTCCGAAATCTCCCGTTCAGGTCTTTTCTTTTCCTGGCCAGGCTCTAGAACGAGCATGTACACAGAACACAAGTGCACATCAGAACACACAGACGTGCCATAGAATAGATGGCCATTCAAGTGCATGTTTGCCATGTTTTCATTAGGCTAAGAGCCTTCCACTGTCACACAAAACACACGCAGTCCTCCAGTCACTTTGTATGTCCGCCCACATATTGACATGACCAAGTAGCAGGGAGTGGAGGCGACCAAACACTAGGGCCACTGTACTGGCTTTATGAGCTGATGAACGCTAACAAGCGCAGGAGCTAGACTTGAACTAAGCTGACATTGCATATACAGTCACCATGCTAACTGTGCTAACAACATTACAATGCGATTCATGGAAATGACGCCTTTTAACCACTTACTGTTAATTGTTGCGTTGTTGTATCCTTGCATTGAGGGGCGTTATTGTCAGACAGTCTCTCCCTCAGTGTGGGTGTGTGTGTGTACGTGTGTGTGTCTATCAGATCCAATGTCCTCCGCTGTTGCTCCTCCTGTCAGCTAGTGTAGTCCTTGTCCCCATGGAGCGTCCACTGCTGAAAGCGAGAGGAAGTGAGGGAGTGAGGACGAGAGCGTGGGGGGTGTGGTTGAAGAGGAAAGAGAGGATGGGGGAGGGACATGTGATAGGGTTCATGTGGAAGAGAGAAAGAGGGTGTGTTTATGGTGTGTGTTTTAGAGAAACGAGGGAGGAAGAGAGAGAGAGGAAGGAGTCTGTGAGTCAGCGCTTGTGCGCCCGGTCATACTGCAGCTGCAGGCAAGGATTTCCCTCTGTCTCTCTCTCTCTCTTTCTCTCTCATTCACAGGACATTTGCATTAATCAAATAAAGCACCTCACTCGCTGTTTTAGCCACAAGCAAAATCAAAATCGCAAGCAAGTCAGTAGTCATTCAGCAGTTATCACAGGTCAAAAAAGCACACTGACAGTGTGCTTTTCGACACAAGTCAGTTTCCTAATTTGATTCGATTATTGATTAGAAGACAATGACTGTCTCTGCCCAAGCTAATACTAGTTCATCTTTATGTTAACGTCCAATTCAAAAGACTGGAGTAATGGCTTCAACAGTTTATGCAGTTGTGTGATTCCAGACCACGTGTATTTCTTGCACATTTGGTTTTTCAAAGTCATTTTGTTGGATGCAACAACATAATCGTACAGTAATTTAATACAGAATACTTCAAAGCAAGTATGTATCATTGGCGTGACCTAGACTGTAATAAAATGCTGTGGCTAGCAAGCTTGTGACCAGTAGAGTCACAAGCACTTCTGTTTATAACCTAGTATTCTCATTAATACGGATTTTAAGAGATTTCCTATAACAATTGTCCACTGTAGAATTTAATTAGGCCAAAGAGAAGAAATGAGCACATACAGAGAGCATTCGTTAACATGAAACAATGGTTAACATTGTTTCATGTGTAGGCAAGTGGACTGAACCGCATATGAAATGTATACATTGTTACATCATCGTCAAGGCGTATAATGAAGATGTGTATAACATATGCACAGATAAGTACTTTTAAGTTAAAAATCACAAGCTGTAAACGTGCTACTCGTGCAAAACCTAATAAAGGAATGACAGTGATGAAGTAATTGTGAGTCATGGAGAGAGAAGCTCCATAAAAGGACATTTCTGCATGAGCCCTCAAAATGAAGGGAAGACTGCCATCTCCTGTCTCAGAGATAAATGTCCAACTAGGATGATCCTTGAGATATTTAATTTCAAACCTTAACCTTAATTTGGGGGAAATTACGGAGAAATTGCATGCATCAACCTGCAACAACCCCCATTCAAATGGTTGAGTTAAAAGGTCAATCTTGTGGGGGGAAATATAATTGATAAGAAACACACCCTCCATGTTAGCAAGACTATTATAATGGTTTATTATGAGTAAACCAACAGAAACACCACTAGCCATTATCTGTTGTTGGAGTATAGAAAACATAATTAAGCTTTTAGTAAAACTTGTGATAAATACTAGAATGCCAGTAAGGTATGAGCACATTTTACCTTTAAGATGACTGTAAACTACTCTAGCCATGTGGCAATAATAAACTAGGGTCACATAAATGAGACTGTAAACAATTTAACAGTATTACCAGTAGGCCTGCATTCTCAAACACAAACGTTCTGTCTGTGTCAAACACTGTTGTAGGCTACTGTAATATTTACATCTATGCAGACCTGTGTTCATAGTCCCTGTGGTTATTTAATTAATCAGGACAATTCCAGCAAGCCTGAAGTTGTCGTTTTTTGATTAATTATTAAGTAGGCTAATCTGACATGTTTTGTCTATCCATGCATAAAGCCCAGTTCCTTGCATAATGCAGTTGTTTCATGTGACATCCTGTGAAATACAGAATACACAAGACCATGAAATGAACTGTCAATTAGGATAGCACAAATCTCGAAGTGTTTTCGTTATGATCCCCTACCAAAAAATACATAAATAAAGATCCCCTTCCCATCTGTCAAACCTAAAAAGTTACACCTTTCTGAATACTGATTTGTAAGCATAATGTACAACAAATTAAACACACCAACTTTTAACTTTTGGAAACCGGAAAACAACTCATTGTTTTAATTTGCTAAAGTTCAAATGACTAAATGTAAGTAGAGGACACGCTATGAATTTCCACAACAAATGGACAGGGAGCCTATCGTCCCACCCTGTACCCAATGGAAGCTTGCCCCGGCTAACAAATATTTAGAAAAACATGGAAACTTAAGCGATGACAAAAATGACACCATAGCTACATTACTATAAGAGGTGAGTGACAATTGAAACTTACAATGTGACTTTTACGTGGATTCTTCAAGGTCGTTGTAGAACTTCTCCGGCAAACTTCGAACTGTCAACCCATTAACCAAGTGGTTCGGTCTGGCTCTTCCATTTGGTCATCTTGGAAGCAAAGCATTGTGGAACCTGTAGTTCCGGATGCAACAAAGATAGAACCTCTGGCCTGCATGTGAACTACAGAACTACTGTAGTTAAGTTTTACTAAATAAAATAACAATGTCGATATGCAGTATTGAAACTGTATGCGAAATTATTTTAATTGCTTAGTGTATGATCTCAATGCATGTAATAAATGTGAATTTCTAAACAGTAGATAGTTTCAAATAAAGTAAATATTTTGGTGTGTTAAGATAGGCCTATGCAAATGGATCAGTTGAATCTTTGAATATTACAAGAGTTCTCAAAGAGGAGACCGTTTTTTGGAAGCGTCATCTTGTGATACATCCAGTACATTATAATTAAAAAACAGTTTTTTCGCATGAGATCCTAATGTTACCATTTGAAACCAATGTCTGAATATCCAACTGTAACTTTCCTCACAGTTATGTTCAGACCAGATGCAGTTTATACCAGCATGGGCACATGACACAAAGTATTTTAGTCAGAGAATTCAGATCCCACTACCCATGTAGATATTTTCGGTTGTCCTATCTGACATAAGTCTTCTGTGGTGTGGGTGAAAGGAGACCAGGTCACAGCTGTAACAGTACAACTTATGACCAAGCAACTAAGCATGCTTTATGCTTTCCATGTACTGTAGTATCTAACCTTTCCTCAAGATAACCATTTTAAACATCAGAACAACCTTTTCGGGGGGAAAAAAAGGTTTGACGTGTAACTACAAGTTTCAAATAGAACCATTGTCAGGCCTATAAAATGCTGCTAAGAACCCAAAAGGATTCTTTTGGATCTCAAAAGGAGTTTGGATAAACTGTCCAGGCCTAAAAAGGGTTCTATATAGAATATAAAAAACATGCCAAGTCCCCTTTTCAGAAGTTGGCCTCTTTTTTCCCCAATTGTGGGAACCCTAATGAGCTGGAGGTCTCACCCGTAGTACACCAAGCCATTTAAAAAATCTGCTAAAGTTCAGTTTGGAGCTCCCTCCCGCTCTATATCTAGATCGTCACACACGACTTAAGACGCCTACATTGGGCTGAAGCAGATGCAGGGCTATTTTAATTTCCAGAGCCAAGAACCGAGCCCGCCTGGGAATGTGTCCTCCTGACCCTGCACCCAACACACACGTGCCAATGCTGTCACACACACACACGCACATCAACCTCACATATACAGTACCAGTCAAAAGTTTGGACACATTTTTGTGACCAAACTTTTGACTGGTACTGTAAATTTTTGTGCTTGTTTTTGCTGTTCGGGTATTTCATGAAGACTTTTCACATATTCCTATCGCGTGTTTAATTGTACTTACGATTATAAATCATCAAATTCTCATGTTTGTCATGTCAGTACATCTCAACATAGTTTTAATGATTAAAAAAATTGCATCAAACAGGACTATGCAGAAACAGCATCACATTATTTTACCCGGTGTGTCACTGTTGCCCTCTAGTGGATCAAGTGAGAAATTGTATTTGTAACACTGGAAACAGCTGAATAAACAGTAACAGTAACTGTTTTTATGTTAACCCTTGTGCTGCCTTCGGTTCACATGACCCAAAGGTTCACAACGAACCATTGTTGTGTTGCAACAATTTTACCCAATACAAAATCAAATAAAAAGCATTTTCTTTTAACCTTCGCGATGTGGGGGGTCTGAGACAGCCCGACGGTTAAAGGAAAATTCTTCACTTTGTTTTTGTATGCGGTAAAGTTGTTGCAATACAACGGTGGGTCACAATGACTGATGGGTCAGAATGACCAGAAGATAACACAAGGGTTAAGCTAATTCTGTTTGGCGCTGGCAGATGAACCATAACTATAGACATAACGGCTGACAACGCAATCCATGTTCCAAACTCAATTATAGATCTGCACATTCAAAATTAACACGGGCCAATGTCATTGTTGCATTTACACTTTTCAGAAAACAAGGCAGCCTTGCATTAGAATCCCTGAACCTTAACTGTCCATATGCTTTAAAGGAGCCCCCACATTGACAATGGGGCAATTCTCTCCGATGTGGTGTGATGTTTTTCAACAATTCCAGTGCTATCCATTGCACTGCCATTGAACACACAACCACACTGTCTCCAATCAGGAGGCTGCCATAAATAATTTACAGCAGTGTCTCCATCAATCCCAACATGCTCCTGGCCCGGTTCAGGCCACTTCCTCCCACAAGGACAATGGGACCCATTTCCTGTGGGGCACGAGGGACAGACAGTGGAGTATTGTGAGGCCAGGACATCATATCAGCGTGTCTCGACCTTGCGGGGAAAGACCGGGTCAGTCGCACAGGGTGTGAGATTCATGGTTCATTAACGATGAGGTCGCAGGGGCGTGCTGAAGACGGCCAGAGAGACGAGAATGCAGGGGTTCTGTGTGACCCCAATGTGGATGATTCAGAGGGCTATTAAAAGCCAATGAATACATCCATGATGTATCCACTATATTAGATTGTGTGTGTGTATGTGTGTGAAAGAGTGTGAGAGAGAGAGAGAGAGAGAGAGAGACAGAGAGAGAGAGAGAGAGAGAGAGAGAGAGAGAGAGAGAGAGAGAGAGAGAGAGAGAGAGAGAGAGAGAGAGAGAGAGAGAGAGAGAGAGCGTGTCAAGCGTCAGAGTGCTAGAGAGAGAGAAGTGAGGCAGGGGTTGTTGTATTGAAGGGGTTAGAGCGGAAAAACATGCACATGCTTGTCTAAATATGACGAGTGTTCCTTTTAATCTAGTGAAAATGGTTTAGAGTCCTACCTGGGCCATTCTGTCCTATCAGAGGGCTGATATCCATCACTGAAGCCCTGAAACAGGTGGGGAAACAGAGCGAGTCCATATGACTCAAGACACTGTCATGAATCCCTCTCTTTATTCCCCAGCCAATATTCAATGACAGGGCCTGCAGTGTTGAGACAATGGTTCCATTCTTCTCTCCAGCACATCCTACATTATATTTATCCCCTGTGAGGTTTCAGACCAGCGGAACGCAGAGTAATTGCAACCAAACGAAGGATATGGATGTCAGGTTGTCCAGTTCAACCTAATTATTAAAGTGTCAAAAGATGATTTTAGCATAAAGAGTTCTGTCTTTAGATTTCTTTAGAAGTAAAGAAACTGACAGATCATTTGATCTGGATTTCTTTTTCTATCTGATCTCTCAAGATACATTCTATACAATCCACCAATGTACTCCTAACCAATAACATAATTTCCATCAAAGCAGTAATGTGTCATTAACGTGTACTGCTAATGTGTCACCTGGTCCTCACAACACTAGAGAACATGAGCCTATAGAGATGTCTTCTTGTGTAAATAAGTGTCAGTGGTGCCTGGGGCTACGGGCTAACAAGAGAGCTGCCCCTGTATACTTGTTAACACCCAGACATGGCCCATAAAACTAGTCTTGACCCAGTATTTCTTGTTTTCGGTCCATGTCCCTTCCGGTCTGGGCCTGGAGAAGATGGCTGTCACAATGCCGCATAACAATACACCCTCAGGCAAGAAGTAGTCTGACCTATTTGAGCTATCGAGTTGAGACAGTTTCCACATGCTCGCTATCTGTCGCTTTCCCCTCGTGTCAGTTCCCTGGCACACCATGTCTGTGTCTATGTTTTTCTTCATAACAATATGTTAAGCTTGGCTTGCTTGTGTTCTACATGGGGCTGGGGCAAAAACAAATGTTTATTTTTGCGAAGGAACATATTGGCTTTATTTATACCAATGCACACTGACAAGCAAACATTTACAAACACAAAAAGAAACATAGATATGGAACTAGTATATGGACTACTATAGGCAGTGACAACTGTATGGGAATTCGTATTTTAAGTGACTGCTAGCTTTGAAAATCGTGAAGAGACTTTGAGCATTTCCCCACATAAACTACCCATGTGACTCACCTCTGTCTGGACACGAAGTTTCATGACGAAACTAAGGTGTGGTCACACCCGGAAGACAGGTAAGCTACACGTAAGGCCTATGCTGTTCTAAATATCTCCAAGAAAACTGTGGATTGGTGCAGTAGATCGTAAATCTTCCTCTTTATTTAAATGAATACCTACACAGGTGTTGGTCGATCTTAGCAAACGCAGTTTAATATGAATTTATCTATGAGAGGGCATATTTTGATTGGGTTTTCTGACCAATAACATTTAAATTCCATACTGTGCCTAACCGAAGGGTGGGGCCGGAGCTAAAGCACTCGTGGTGAGGAGGGCGGAGTTTGCAGTGAGGTGACGCTTTTACTCATTGTTCAGAGTATAGTCTGGTAGCAGTAGTGTGGTAGAGACTGAGGCTTCTCTTTAACAAACTGTGTTTGGAGCAACGTAGACTTGGAATATTCGAAAACAACAGTCGTATTTCGACAGGTAAGTTTGCATTTTGACCGTATCTTTCTAGTCCTGTTGAGAGAGAGTGCGATGTACATTTCAACTTACTAGCCTACCCCGCAGTTTAGTCTTGTTAGGGAAGTGGGACTTGTTATTTTGAGACGGGGTTCATTTTGTGTCGTTTTTTCTCTCTGTTATTCCTCGTTGTTGATACTTTTTAACAACCTACATAATGTAGAAATGTGTTAAGTTATGTAGTATTTCCCCACTTGAGAGTTAAGTGTTGCTTTGGGTTTAATTTCAGCATGGCCACAGTCGGTTCATCATTGAATCGTTTAAAGTTTGTACTTTGTCTTTTTTGGGGGGATAAAGATTCTAGGGTCAAACACACGATTGTTTTGTCCAACCCTTGCCTTTCCAAATTGATCAAACACAATGTTGGACACGGATTATTGATTAATTCGACGTCTAACCTCATTTGAGGCTTGAACTGAAAGTCATTAGTTCTACCGTGACGTTAGATACGGGACACGATCGAAGTTAGTCTATCCTGCTCCATTGTCAAATGCACTGACCGCTGTCCACACTATAGGTCGACATAACATGCCTAACAAGTGACGAATTACATTTTTCAGTTTGTCACTTTAAAAAAAGTTGAATTGCAACCGCTAAATTGTGTTCACGTAATTAAAGTGTGTGATATGTCATACCCATAAGGGAGACAGCACCTGTGTTGTTTTTTTTATAAAGAACTCCTCAGGTTCAATGTTTGGGCGTTTTTCTTTTTTCTGACAAAGCGAAATGATACGACATGCCACACCTACATTTTCATTGCCTTCACTGGTAAATTATGGACACTTGCACAGGAAAAAAAGAACTGATTACCTGCGATTTTTTTGATTAGCTGCACTCAAGTGCATGAAATATTGTAAAGCAGGATGAACACCAAATTGACCTTTCACATCTCTATGGAAATGGTGTTTTGGCCTTGAAACCCCCAGCGAATCAATTGTAGGGTGGGGCGTGTGACTTGTGAAAGGTTCGCACATACATAATGGATGATGATGAATAATAAATAATAATGATAATCAGTGAGGTAGTGATACGCAAACGTGAGTCACCCCTCCCCCCACTCTGTCACCCCCCTCCCACACGTATTTGCCAGCTCTGTCCTACATGAGCAAGGTGTTCACAATGATTACATCATTGATGGTAAACCTCATTCTCTCCACCCCATCCATGACCAAATACATTTAGCATAAGCCTTCGGTTACAGCAATTTCACTGCCCAGACATGCTACTGAAAGGATTTTGACTCACTCATTTGAGTTTGAGTGTAAATCCACTTTGACAACATGTAACTGAAATGACGTTATCTGATTCGTTAGTCTTATGTGGTTTAAGTCATTTCTAGCATCCCAACCAACTTTAATATCTGGGAAAGTCAAATTGGACACGGACAAGCCTGGAATTAGAGTTTAAACAGATGTCTGCCAAAATGCAAAGCTTGCTCTCTTCCTCTCCCCCACACTGCTTACGTACAAACTCACATACCCCTCGTCTAAATAACGGGCAAAATCCCTACAAAGCGTGCTCCAAAGGGTAACATGCTACCGTTCGTTGGCGACCGCCAGTGTTCTAGACCAGTGAGTCCAGCTGATGTTTTGAATGGGCCTCATGTTGAATTGACCAGAGTTCCTTCACAGCGCCAGTACATTCTGCGGGCCAGACCAACCGTGCAGGTTCTGGGCTTGTGCCACGAGGTGCAGCCGTTTGTGGTCCAGCAGCCTGGCTGGCCCAAAGCTGCACCACCCTGGGGGGGGGGGGGGGTTTAGTCCAGAGACCAGACTGAGATATGCAGCTGGGGTTGCAACTAGCGTTAATCCGCCCCCCCCCCCCCCTCCACCCCCACCACACACACATCAACCTCCCTGCTTAATTCTCTGATATTGTCCTACATTAGGGACAGCAAGGGGCCAGGAGATCTTGCCGTTTATAAATAGGGCTACACTTTGCAAAGGGGATTAGCATAAATATACCATAACAGCCTTTGTTTCTGACGCACACACTCTCTATTTTAGTCCCGAATGGAGTTCTCTCCCCCCCCCACACAGTTTCTGTTTCTACTTTTACTGTCTGCCAACTGGATAGTCTGGTCTTGATCTCGGGACTCAGTCATCTTACTGTGTGTCGTGCCGTCCTCCTTCCACCTCCCTAGTCTTTTTCTTTCCACCTTATCTCTTTCTCTCTCACTCCCTCCCACTGTTTCTTACACGTTCTCTCCCTGCTGGTGTCTGGGCACTCCAGGTGGCTCAGTTACACCAGTCTAATCAGCCCACACATGGGAGTGCGGCATGTGTTTCTGTGTTTGGGGTCAACTGTGATACGGGATTGAGATCCATGTGTTGCCGTGGAAGGTCAAAGGGAAGGTGGTGCGATGGCTCGGTAATCTCCACAGCGTGGTCTGGGTTTATGTAGAGATCGTCCTCAGACAATGCTGTTATCAACCCAAAGCAGGTTTGCTCTCCCTCCCCTGATGCCGGCTTTGCTTTCTTCTTTTTCTGTGTGACCATCCCAGAGAGACAGAATCTCAATCGTTAATGTTGTGTTTATCCTCGGACAAGGTGACTTTTGTCTTTAGGGTGAACTTGTGGGTCCATGACAGCAGAGGAATAACTCTAGGGGCAAGGCCGGGGTACTGAAGTCTCTTCTACTGACGGCTCTTCCAGGCCTTTATCACGAAATGGCTGGGGACTTTCACGCGAGTGGAATCTTTTTACGCCCATTAAAGATGTGTCCATTTGTCAAAAGAGCCTAGATTAGATTATCTTTCTGGGAAAACTTGGAAGCTCTCTGGCTCTTTCGCCGGGCCCTCATCAGTGCGGTGGCACGATGTTTCAAGAGGCTGTCTAGGACTGGCATCGCCCGAATGAACCCAGCTGGGCTCACATTACTGTCACGAAGATGAATTATTCACTTAAGATGGTTTTCTGGGTTGGCTAAATGAAGGAAAAACCCCCCCGCACACACACACACACCACACACACACACGTCACTTGCACTTTCCGAAGTTGTTCCTCAGCCAACTTTTAGATTCTTCAAGTCCCGTCACCCGCTTGTCAGAAACACCCAGTGCATCTGCAGATGAAGGACTGTGCCAGAAATAGCTGAATCCATTAGTGTTTCTTTATGAATATATTAACGGGTGTTTTCTTTTCATAACTGACACAGTTTCACATGCTGTTTTTTTTTGGGGGGGGGGGGTTATGTACCAGATTTCCGGACACTGAGGTAAATTCAGCTGAGCTGTGCTGTCTACCCTGTGAGTCGCCTCCTACTCATCTCTTAATTAAACTCCAGTGCGAGGCAGAGGACATGGGAGGAATGAGGGTGTGTTGGGGAGGGAACTTTTAATAACTAGGAGCAATTCACTTACTAGGCAGTTATCTGAGCGGAGAATCTTGAGCCTTTGTATGCAGACTTGACTCGCTCATTTACATTTAGTCATTTAGCAGACGCTCTTATCCAGAGCGACTTACAGTAAGTACAGGGACATTCCCCCGAGGCAAGTAAGGTGGAGTGCCTTGCCCAAGGACACGTTATTTTGCACGGCCAGGAATTGAACCAGCAACCTTCTGATTACTAGTCCGATTCCCTAACCGCTCAGCCACCTGACTCCCTAAATTTCAGGACTTGGTCAGGACTTGAAACGGTGTATTGTTCACGATCTGTATGAAAACATACTGACGGTATATTTAAAATAGTCTTTCCATCTTCTTGTGTTTTTGATGGTACGTGTGGTAAGCTTTCGTGACCCATCAGACCAAACTCCGGGCAGGCTGCATTCGTCACGGTCCCATCAGATGTTCTCTCTGGTCTCCCTGGCCTCTCGTCCGGCTCCGATCTCCCTGAAATATTCATCACCTGTCTCATCGCCTCAGTGCCCAGCAGCACAACCATGCGTATCCACGCTCGCTAAGACTGCCCCCCCCCCCCTTAGAGAGGAACCTCAGACAGAGCAATCTAACCAACCTGGGCAGCCCTGCAAGCCATGGAGGGACATACTCTGCGTGAATCCTCTCTTTTTCTATTCTAATAGCAATACTCTTGTGAGTCTTTTTTTTTTAGATAACTTTAGGTGTCTCCTTTTTCCTCTCTCAAACAAAGCAACTGGCTCACAGTATGCCAACATCTTCCTTCCTGCTGTCCTTGGCCACAGCTAAACAATGGAGGGAACAATCCAGAAGTCCAAAACAACTCCGCTGCCACATCCGGGACATAGGCCCTCCCCATTCTCACGACTTGATCAATCATGAGCGGGGGAGCCACTGTAAACAACGTGAACGTCGAACGCGGTTTCCAGGTTACGTCGTCACAGGGCTGTGAAGACGCAACCCTTGCGTCCCCCCCCCCCCTCCTACCCACTTCCCAGCAGTGTAATCTGAGCTTGTTCCGTGCGTAACGCACCTCCTCCTCTGAGGCGACAAGTTTCCTTTGGTTCAGGGGGTGGGCGCAGGGGGACTAGACGAAGACGACTGTAACCCGGCAGCTCTGACGCAGTTTTAGCGAAGAGAAGGGGGGGAGGGGGGGGGGGGGGAACGGGCTACTTTTATGACATGTCTACCAGCAGGGCTAGGGCCATTGTGCATCCTGGTGCTTGTTTATGTAATTACCTCAGGGACTGTTTGAGTAAACACGTAAGTGGGGCCAAAGTAGAGAAGGCTTTACTTGACGAGTGACTCCAAAATGAGCCCGCCCCCCCCATGTAATTGCCATGTTTATTTGTCATTTGACTGCTAGCGAGGCCATCGCAGCCTTGATAATTAGCAAGGGGACAGCATTAGCGACTGGATATTTTTCCCCCCCTAATGATTCCTGGTGAACACCATACACTTGCTAACGAAAAGCAACAGAACTTAAACATTATCAGCTGCGACGAGCAGCTCTATAGCTCAGTCTGTTGGCCGGCCGTTCCACGAAAAATTGCACGCGTGTACGTGGTCACGGCTATTGCGAATCATGCTCGTTTAATGCCGTCCGTGCGTTTTAAGCCTTTTTAATGGATTCAATGGGCTGAATTGGAGGCCTAATCCAGTATCCAGAGTCATGAACGGCATTTGTAGCACGAGCAGATGTAAACCATCTTCGACACGCAGATTCTTAAACGGATAAAAAGCATATGTCTTTCGTAATGCACGATCCCATCTCCGGTCGAAGAATGTGCGCTCGCTGAGCCCTGTTTTCCCGTGCAGCCTCCTCCAGCAGGGAGCTACACTGGGAAGCCTTTCAATGTGGTTTCTCTGTTGGGAGAGGGGATTTTGGCACGCTGGCCATTATTGTTGGATTGATAAACGGTCTCAAGTATGGGCACTTCCACCATCCCAAACCATTTACAGATTTGATATCCCTTTCCGTCTTTCTCCTGACCTTTCACCGACTTGTCCTGACACAAAGGACTCAGGATACTTCAAACGCTCTTTTTATATTCCGCTGTGAAAAAGGTTTTCAAATGGACAGCGGCAACGGAGAACTTGTTTGTCCTGACCGGAAAACGATTGTTCAGACCCCCACACGGAGTCGCCGTGTGGGCCCATGATGACCACAGCTTCCTTTCGCCCCCGCCACAACGAATCCATTAGCATCAGTGCGCGCACCACTGCACATCCTCCCCGTATTGATTCATACACAACAGCTAACCAATTAGCCCGCTGTGCCTGTTACAGCGCCGCAGCAGGGCCAACGTAGGGCGAGCGAGAGCAGACGGAAGTGTAGGAGAGCGAGAAGGAAGCCATCGTCCTGAGGGGAGGTTAAGCTTTCTCTCAGCGGAGTTGTTGGTCCCTGACCACCTGCCGGACTCGCGTGAGGGATGGGCACTCGCTAGTGTGCGCGCGCGCGTCTGAACTTGTGCGTGTGTGAAGCCAGCATCTGGGGAGCACTTACTGACCGCAGCCTTTTAACAGCAGGGGCTCAGCTGGCTGGCCCGCTCCTCACAAAGCCATTTAGTCTGGCGAGGGAAGTGTGTGCGTGTTTTTGGTTTTGGGGAAAGGCAACGCGAGACGGGTGCGTCACACAGGGGCGGTGCGTTTTGTTCCACGTCAGGGGCGGAGGGGGTGCGAGTGTATGGATATATGTCCCTGTATGGCCCTAACCAGATGGTTTGTAAAGCTTTACAGATGTGTGGAAATGGGCCTTAATCTGTTTGATCTGCTCCCCCCCCAACTCTGCAATCACTGTCTATCCACCTCCTTATCTCCATCTGTCTGTACAGTAACGGGAGTCTACCTAGCCGAAAGAACATCAGATGGGAATAAGCCGAGATTTGAAGTGTAAACACACTAGTCCGCTTTGCTTTGAACGTTGTAGGAGCCAATACAACACCCAGAGCCCAAGCGCCTCGCGTCTATGCCTGTCGACTCGCACCAGGTCTAGCTGCAGGCGTTTCCACGGGCTACGGGGGCCACGTTGGAATTCGGCACCAAGCCAAGCCTTAATCCCTCTACCTCTGGGGGGCTCGCCTCCCGCCCCTAACCTCCCTCAGTCGTGTTTGGCTGCGAGAGCTTAGGGTAGCCGATTTTGTTTAAGCCCAAAACCTTATCTCAGTGAAGCAGGTCGGCAGCTTCTCCTCAACACCGCGGGGGCTACCGCACGACTTTATTAAGAGACCCGCAAATGGATTCTTCTGGAAGGGGGGGGGGGGGGGTTAGAGATACCTCACTGTTGTTTTACCCCATGCTGGTTTGGGCCTCGCCCCCCCCCCCCCCCCCCCCCCACGTCCACACGCACACCTACATAGGGCCACACCCATGTCGAGGCCTCGGCGGTGCAGCGAGGACACTCCCTGTCTGTCATGCCTGTGTGGGAGGCCTGGAGACGAGCCGTGTGTTCACTCACCGGCCTCGGGGAGTTGAGGACCCAGCAGTCATCGAACGAGAGTGTCATTTTCCGCGTGACGGTAGGATTGCGCGTCAGTGCACAGCGAGGGGGGGGGGGGGGGGGGGGAAAGATGAGCCTGTGTTTTACACTTTGGACTGTTTTCGGGTCGTGTCGAAGTGAGAGCCGGAGTGAAGTGTGTGTGTGTGTGTGTGTGTGAGGGGGGGGGGGGACTGAATGTACTGAGTTTGTGCGGAATGTCACACCCGGATTAGAGCGTCGGTCAGCCAAACGCCATTCATCTCCATCTCGCCCTTTCCCCCCCTCCCCTCTCTCTTTCTGTTCGTACTGGTCAGCCGGGAGCTCACCAACAGACATTCCTGCCTTTTTCGTTTTGTGAGCTTCATTTTCCCTCCAGAGCCCCAGTATCCTCTCAATCCCCTCTCCCCCAGCCACCCACCCCCTAGGACAGGAGGAGCCCGGCCAGTAGATAGTACAGAGAAGGAAGGGCAGGGTGTGGCCTTCTTTGGAAAAAGCTCAACTCACAGTTCTGGGGGAAGGAGAAATGACAAGGCACAGAAGAGTGCGAGACTATCAGTCATTAACCACACTGCGGTGTTCAAATAAAGGCCAAAGTCCATTTCTGAGGTAACAACTGTGCGCAGTTACTCCTTTTCCCATCAGACAATGGGAAATGGTTAGCTTTGTACTGGCTTTGGTGGGGAACTCCACTACGATGTTGACATGTTCCCTCTCGAGTGCTGACGCAAACTGCACGCATCTTGCTCAGTTTGTATTTCGTACTGTCAACAACAAAAAGCTTGTTTAGATTTTGGTGGTTTCAGAGTCTTAGTTTCGGTGTAAGTAGGATGTTCCTCGTGGAGCCCCGCTCCAGCAACCCGTCCCAACACGTCTGTTTGTCTCTGTGTCTCTCTCTCTCTCTCTCTCTCTCTGTGTGTGTCTCTCTCTCTCTCTGTCTGTCTGTCGCGCTCTCTCTCTGTCTGTCTGTGTGTTATCTGTTCTTTACCCTATCAGCTTCATCACTGTTGCCATCTATACAGGCTGCTACAGTCGGTCAAGACAGTCACTACAAAACCACAGGCCCTGACTGGCTCTCTTTGCACCATGTCTGGGTGTGCCATTTACACATTGATGAGCTGTTACTGCGTGTGTGTGAGCAAAACGATAGAGATGAGAAGCGGGTGATTCCACGAGGTTGACAGAGGTCAAGCAACATGCAGCCACAGTGTGTGAACAATTTTGGTTGCCAAGGTGATATGGCGGGGTGTGTTGCAACACGGAAACAATCAAATCGGATCGCTTGGCTGAACTCGTTGCCGCGCCCCGGAAAACAAAGACTACACAAACACTTTCACATTCAAATCCTGCCAAATAGACTCTGCACATGTTAGAATGGATCCAACAAGCTTTGTCGTTGAAGCGTTGTTTGTTTAACGACCGTTATATCTACTGTTGTTGGAGACTGCCAGACTTCTAATCTTCGCATGAGTTCCAAACTTCAAATGTGCAGCCTGTTATTGGGATGGTAAACTTAATTGGACTAATTGGTGCGAGTTGGCACTCCCAAGCTTGGGAATAGGAGAACCACACCTTTCATGGCAACAGAGAAGAGGGGGGAGAGAAAAAAAGCAAGTCAGACATGGTCCCTTGCATGTTGCTGCAAGAACTGCTTTCTCTGTTGGCAACACCCATTGGATGAGCCCCCCCCCCCCCCCCCCTACCTCCATCCAAAGCTGGGTGACTGGTTCGTGACTCATTCTCCTGTATCCAGTGAGGTTGAGGTGAGGTGGATACCTCACAGACACACGAGGACTGATGGACACACACACACACACACACACACAGAGGAATTAAGCTCCCATGGCAGGGTGTGGAGACAGATTTTGACTCACCAGACTGTCAATTTGTCAAGATAAGCATTCCCATTCTCTAGAGAGGGAGTCATGGTTCACAAGAAGACACTCTGGCATTAGTATTGCGAACACACACACACACCCATACAGAGAAGGTTGCCCTGGCCTAGGGAGCGAAACTTAACTCTCACTCTCTCTCACACTCACATCTACACACGCGCTCCCTACGCTTAGCTCCAGGGCAAACACTGAAAGGAGTGGTACTATCATTCACACCTCTAACAGGCTGACTGCTTGGCAGACACTGACACACAGAGTAACTCCAAACCTGTCATAGGCATATCCAGACAAGACCAGCATTTCACTGGTCCTGTAGTATTACTGCGCTACCATTAACTCACTTATATAATTATGCTTTTCTTTTTCTTTTTTATGGGGGGGGGGGGGGGGAACCATGATTTATATTATATATAACATGAACGATCCAATTGTGTTATGTTTAAACAATGATGATAATGATAGGTGTAATTTCTATTTTGTCTATGGTTCAGTCAGTTGGTGAAATGTACTTTATGTAGCCTATGCAAATACCAAGATGCACAATATGCTGGCCAAGACACGCAAGGTAAAGTTTCTGGAAGGAATTTTAAGTGCATTTCTCACCGCGCACCAACACGCCATGTAGACGCAGTTTGGGATTGTTGTGGGAAACGTGTTCATCTTTTACAAGAGGAGTAGGCGTTCAGAAAGCTTTTTCTTGTGACGATGCACTCAACGACAAAGCGCCGTTCAATCATGTCAGCCAACCTTGGAAATGAGCAAAGGAGGGCCATAGTGAGGTGCAAGGCCATTTATTTTTATGTTGTAGACCGTCGGCGATGGGAACGTTAGTGAATGAAACGGGTACTCTGTGTTGTATCTTAAGCGGGCATTTCAAACTGTCGGTTGGGCATTTGTGACCCACTCCGCTCTGAAAATAAGCGCCGACCAAAATAGTTCAAACGCTACATTTTAAATGCATGTCTGCGCATGCAGTCTTTCTGCCTCGAATTTGGTCTTCGAAGGTGGAATTGTTGTACGATTATGCGACAGCACGAGTTACACGATTTCCATGAACGTGGGGGAGAAAAAAACAAAACAATAACATAGATCAAGAAGCAAATGCGTGTACATATTTACATACTCTCACACACTTGGCCTTTGCTCTTTGGGAGAATGGCACTGAAGGCTCACCCCACACACGAACACAAACTCACACACAGTCTCTCACACGTTGTACACGCACGGCATGTCAACTATGCGCCCTGCGAAGAATCTCGTCACTCCAGTTACAGACCCAGCACCGCAAACATCTGAAAAAGCCAACGACACAGAGTGGAGAACTGGAGATATTGTCTCCGCTGCAAGTGTGCGCACTGTCACAACCAATTACAGATGTCTCCTTTACACAAGTGTAAATTGCCGTCAGCTACGAAGAGTTGAAATGGAGACCCTGGTTGGATGACAGAGCATCTCAGAGCAGAGTTAAAATATGACGGGGGGATATCCTCCAATCTCTTCCCATGATATGTTGGGTCTGTTGACACAACGAGGAAGTCTTCAAACAAATGTTTTTGGTGTTAGCAGTAGTAGAATGAAAGGTATGCGCTAATTTGCAAGCATTTAGATGAGGGCATAACATGAGGGTTGGGGGAAACTAGATGGAAATGGCTTGTGAGAAAGAAATGGGGGGCGGGGGGGGGGGGGGAGCGGTGAGTGACGGCAAGGATTTAAAGAGAGGGAGGTGGAGGAGGGGGTCGGTCAGAGGGCGACACTGCTCAGAGCCTTGACTAAAATGCAAGGAGGGCTTAGGCTTGATGGAGACTAGGAGCCACACTCGTGTACTGGAAAGTAAAAGTACAGATTGTGCGGGCCGTGTCTGGGGGAAAGAACGCGTTGGAGGTGTGTGACAGATGGTGTGTGGTGAGCAAGTCTGCAGTACCACCTACATGCAGAGAGACAGGAAGAAGGTATCCCTGTTCAATTGTGAAATGAGACGGTGACACACCCAAACTGGGCGGAGGGGTGTCTCAGTTGCCAAGGTGTGGATGACTAGGACAAACTGTGTGAATATCGGTTTCTCTCACACACACACACACACACACACACACACACACACACACACACGAAACCTGTCAGGCTGGTTAATCAGCGAAGCGAGCAAGCATCCCGATCTCATGGCCGTATGGGCGCTGGCTTGGGTCAAAGGTTTGGTGGTGTGTGTGTGGGAGGGGGGGGGGGGGTCAGCATTCCTGTCTTTCAGCTGTCTCTCCGCCCCCTCGTGCGCTCGTCCAATGACTCCTGGTTTCTCTCTGTGTTTTGTAACTGCGGACAAAATGTGCTCACCTTGTGGTGAAATAAATGTAGAACAAGGGAGAACTTTAAAGAACATAGAGCTTCAATATTAGCAAGCCTGTCAGGTATTTGGCTTGTTGTTCTATAATTTTTTTTTTTTTTCATGTAAGTGTGTTTTTATATTTATTTATGTGTATTTGTCTGTTGTTTTTGTCTTGCAGTCATTCCTTGTTGTTCTTGGTTTAAGCCCAGGAGGCGAGGATGGAAATGCAAAGTAAGTATTTGAAGGAATAAAAATACTTGACCCTCTTCAGTCCTGATTAGTCTCTTTCTCCTTCTCCTTTCGCCTCATCTCATTCTATCATGTTGATCCTCTTTCTGTTCTTCCTCTTCTACTGTCAACTTCTCTGTCCCGTAGTACACTTGACATGATAGATTACATTACACAAACTATACATGCATCTTTATGTCCATATTGGGCCAAAAACCACTTTCTACCCCAATCTGACTCCTCTTTCTCTCTCTCTCAAACACTATCCGTCCCTCCCTACCTGTCTCTCTCCCTCTGTCTCTCTCCCTCTCCCTCTCTACCTTTGTCTCTCTACCTCTCCCTCTGTCTCTCTCCACGTCCGCTCCTCTCTCCCCTCCCTCCCCAGTGGGCGAGCCCGAGGGCCTGGTCAAGGTGTCTGAGTGGCAGCAGACGTACTACGCCGGAGACTCCGGGATCCAGTCGGGGGCGACCACGGTGCGCGACGACGAGGGGACCGAGTACAGCAGCAGCAAGCACTACACCGTCACCACGGTCACCGCTGCGCACCCTGCCGGTAACACACACACACACAGCAATACATTGACTTGTTATGGACACACACACGTCAAACGTATCAGTGTCTTCCTGGTACCACTGGCCACACACACACACATGCACATAGAAGTCTTTTGACATACCATATTGACACGCCGTAATAAAGCAACTCTTTATTGAGCCTAGATAAGACGACCAGTATAAGAGATATGAAGCCCAATAAAATCTATCAAGACAACACCACTACCTTCTAAAGATTAGAAAACGACTCCCCCCACCCATCCACCCACCAAACCACCGTCCTCCTCCTGGACACACACACACACACGTAGCAATCTATGGAATAGCCACAGCATGGATGGTTACCATGCTGTCGACTTACAATATTGACACACTGTAATAAAACCACTCCCTTTTATCGTACCTCGATATAAAGACCAGTATATAACAGATATGTAGATATTTTGGTTTTTCACAATGTATGCTTCATGTTTTGGCTACCCGCAATGATTGGGGCTAACTTGTTGTTATGATCAGTGACCGATGCACTTTTGTAAAGCTCTCTCTTGGAAGTCGCTTTGGATAATAGCATCTGCTAAATGAATAAATGTAAATGTATCCCAATAAAAATCAATCGGAACAACAGCACGGCCTTCTAAGAAGAATATGACCGCCCACCCTCTGTCCTCCTTCCTCGACCGCCCCCCCCCCCCCCCCCCCCCCCCCAACAGAGGTGGAGTCCCAGTACACCATGACGAGGGCCCAGCGCGTCCGCGCCGCCATGTTCCCCGAGACGGTGGCGGAGGGCACGGCCATCCTGTCCACGCAGACCGACCCGTCCCAGATGACCAATGTGCAGCGGCTGGCCGAGCCCTCGCAGATGCTCAAGACGGCCATCGTCCACCTCATCAACTACCAGGACGACGCGGAGCTGGCCACGCGTGCCATCCCCGAGCTCACCAAGCTGCTCAACGACGAGGACCAGGTGGGTGGGGGCGGGGCTAACGGGTGATTGGACAGATGGGAGGGGGGGGAGGGGCTAACTTGGGGTCGTCTAATTGGTTGTAGACGGGTGGGTTTTGGTTTTATTGCTCCTTTTATTTACTGTTTTTATTGTCTGTTTTTATGTGGTAGCAGCTGGGCAAGTGTGTTTAGATGGATCGTCTGTAGGCCTTTGCGGTAATGGGGTGCTTCGGGGGGGAGACAAGTTGATAGCCCAGAAAGACGAGGAGATCCTTAAAAAGGATTGATGACCAAAAAAAACACCCGTCTAACCTTCCTTCCTCCACAACCGTGTAAACCCCTCATTTGCAAAGTGTCCTTAGGTATCTTAAAGGTGCGAAATGAAACCGAATATTTACTCCGCGAGACGGGAACCTGTGTTAAAATGTTGTCCCCCCCCCACCCAGGTGGTCGTCAACAAGGCGGCGCTGATCGTCAACCAGCTGACCCGCAAGGAGGCGTCCCGCCGCGCGCTGATGGCGTCTCCCCAGATGGTGGCGGCGGTGGTGCGCGCCATGCAGAACACGGGCGACATGGAGACGGCGCGGGCCACGGCCAGCATCCTGCACAACCTGTCCCACCAGAGGGAGGGGCTCCTGTCCATCTTCAAGTCGGGCGGCATCCCCGCGCTGGTCCGCATGCTCAGGTGAGGGGGCTTTCCTCTGGCCTAGTCGCCCTCCCCGGTCTTTTGTTTGGCAAAGTCTGCCACGGGGTTCCTGTGACCTCCCCCCGCCCCCTCACTGCCTCCACCAAGCGCACACTCGCTCACGCGGTCTCTTCTGCTTTTCTACTCCCGTCCTATACATACACACACACACTTCTCCTTATTTCCTCCGCTCTCATTTTTCCCTTGCCTCTTCCTGCCCCCAACAAAGTCGCAATGACGACAAAGTAAAAACGTTTTTTATTGTTATTTTATTGGATTTCTAATTAAATCCCCCCCCCCCCTCCTTGGCCCAGCTCTCCCATGGAGTCGGTGCTGTTCTACGCCATCACCACCCTGCACAACCTGCTGCTGCACCAGGAGGGAGCCAAGATGGCGGTGCGCCTGGCCGACGGCCTGCAGAGGATGGTGCCCCTGCTGAAGAAGAGCAACCCCAAGTTCCTGGCCATCACCACCGACTGCCTGCAGCTGCTGTCCTACGGCAACCAGGAGAGCAAGGTGTGTGTGTGTGTGTGTGTGTGTGTGGCGGTTTTGGAGGTGTGTGGTGGGTGTTTTTTGTAGTAGCCTATCCCTGGTTGTGTGTGTGTGAGAGGGATGACTGTATGTGAATATGCGCCTGTGTGACTTGTGTGAGGGAGGCGGGGACTTGGGCGGGGACTTGCATGTTTGGACGTGCTGGTGTAGTTGGAACATCTGTGCGTGTGTGGAAGTCAGAGTTTGCATGTGTTAACCTATGGTTTTGCAACTGTGTGGGTGTGTGTTAAGAGGTCGTTTATTGTGTGAAGATCATCAACGTGCACATGCACATATGGGCAGGTCTCCGTTTTGCCAATCCGACGCGCGCAATTCCCAGCAGGTTACCGAAATATTTGAGGAAGGTCCTACCACGACCCGCAAGTCGCCACACACGAGGGCACCGCGACCCGTGGCCGACGTGGAAACCGTGTTCAGCGTTAACGGCCCGTTTGAATGTCTGAAGTAACTCTCTGCGTGTCTCCTCCAGCTGATCATCCTGGCCAACGGGGGTCCTGAGGGGCTTGTCCACATCATGAGGAACTACAGCTACGAGAAGCTGCTCTGGACCACCAGCCGGGTGCTCAAGGTCCTCTCCGTGTGCCCCAGCAACAAGCCCGCCATCGTCGAGGCCGGTGAGTCGCCGGAGAGACGAAGTGCCTTTTGTTGATGCTTTATATGTATTCATTTACCAGACCCTTGTATCCAAAGCATCGTAGAAATGATGCATGTTATAAGTGCCGGAGATAATTAAGGACTAGTAAGCGCACAGGTCTAACGGTGTTATGGGGGTCGGTGCCAACGAGCGATCTGTATCTGATCACTGTTCAACAACGATACAACGACATCTAGTAATCGTGTACTTCTTCGGTGACGTGTCTAGTTATTTTGCCCGTTTAACAGCGTTCTCTCTCTCTCCCCTCTTCCAACAATCCAGGTGGGATGCAGGCGCTGGGGAAACACCTGACTGGCTCAAGCCAGCGTCTCATGCAGAACTGCCTGTGGACGCTGAGGAACCTGTCGGACGCCGCCACTAAGCAGGTCGGCCATTTTGGCTCTCTTCCCGACCCCCCTTCACTTCACCTCACATTGTTGCTCCTTCAATCCCAAGGCTTCTCGTCGCTTTTCACCATACCTTTTTGATGAGATTTCTTTTTATATACTTTCATTTGCTAACATACTTTTGTTAGGCGAAAAACATTGCTAAGACAACAGTCGTTAGGTCATTTCAAAACGTCGTCCCTGGTGGTCATTCTCTTTGTCCTCGTTTCCCTTTTGGATTACTTTCGTTCCGACTGACTGAAATAAAACGTTTGAACAAAACCTAGACGACGACAACAGGACTAACTTCCTCTTCCTCCTCTCCCCTCCCCCCCTCCCAGGACGGCCTGGACAGCCTGCTGCAGGTCCTGGTCGGCCTCCTCAGCTCCGACGACGTCAACATGCTCACCTGCTCCACGGGCATCCTGTCCAACCTGACCTGCAACAACGCGCGCAACAAGTCCCTGGTCACCCAGGGCAACGGCGTGGAGGCGCTCATCCACGCCGTGCTGCGCGCCGGCGAGAAGGAGGACGTGGCCGAGCCGGCCGTGTGCGCCCTGCGGCACCTGACCTCGCGCCACCCGGACGCCGAGCTGGCGCAGAACGGCGTGCGCGTCCACTATGGCATCCCCGCCATCGTCAAGCTGCTCAACCAGCCCTACTACTGGCCCGTCATCAAGGTAGGGAGGGAGGGTGGTAGTAGGATGGATTGAGGTGGGGAGGGGAGGGAAGAGGGAGGGAGGGAGGGATGGATGGAGGTGGGGAGGGATGGAAGAGGAGGGAGGGGTGGGTAGTGGGGAGGAAGGAAGGAAGGAAGGAAGGATGTTGAAGAGGGATGTGGGAGGGAGGAAGAGGGGATGGAGGTTGGGAGAGCTATAGGTGAAGGGAGGGAGAGATATAGGTGGAGGAAGGGAGAGGTGGAGGAGGGATAGAGAAGCAGACAACCAGCCCCACCACAGCCGCGTACGTCGAGGAGAGGGGAGACGGGAGAGACGACCCGCTATGACGAACCCATCGCACAAAGAACCAGGTGGGAAGGAAGTGACGAGAAAGAATCACGTTGCCCTAACGACCCCCCCCCCCCCCCCCCACTCCTTCTCCAGGCTGTGGTGGGTCTGATCCGTAACCTGGCGCTGTGCCAGGAAAACCAGGTGCCCCTGAGGGACGCGGGTGCCATCCCCCGCCTGGTCAACCTGCTCCTGAAGGCCCACCAGGACGCCCAGAAGCACGGCTCCTCCAACAAGCACACCTACCAGGTCTGCTTTGTTTACCTTCTTCAAAGCCTCAAAGAGGCTTTTCCTCTTTGAGGCCTAATTATGGTCAATTTTTTTTTATGTGAATCCCTGCTAACAAGCCTTTGATGTAACAGCATAGCTTATTTGAAGATTGTTTGGGTGCCTTGATGATGAAAACAAACTTCTCTTTTATCTCGAAGATTGAAATAACATTACATAGAAAAGACACGCACTACATGCTATGGACATAATCAATAATGGTGTGTGTGTGTGTGTGTCTCTCAGGATGGAGTGAGGATGGAGGAGATTGTGGAGGGCTGCACAGGAGCCCTGCACATCATGGCCCGAGACCCAGAGAGCAGGGGAGAGATTGCCAGCATGCAAACCATCCCACTGTTTGTGCAGGTGAGGCGCAGCCGGGACTTTGGAGCGTGCATGCGCGTGCGTGCGCATGCGCGTTGGATCGATTGATAACCTTCCCCTGTGTGTTTTGCGGATCGGATCGTCACCTTTTCTGCGTATGCCCTGCGCTTGAAGAGTGTGTGTGTGTGTGTATGCATATGTTAACCCCCCTCCCTCACCCCCTCTCCAGCTGCTCTACTCGCCGGTGGAGAACGTGAAGCGCGTGGCTGCGGGGGCGCTGTGCGAGCTGGCGCAGGACAAGCAGTCGGCCGAGCTGATCGACGCCGAGGGCGCCTCCGCGCCTCTGATGGAGCTGCTGCACTCCAACAACGAGGGCATCGGTGAGACGCGCACACACACACACGGAACAGGGCCTGCACTCTGCATGTTTTGTCAGGACACACACACGGATTACACACAAGATGGAGACGGTTTCTTTCCGGAACACTTGTCGCCGACTGAAATGTTGCCTCCGTGGATTGTTTAGGCCCGGTTTACTAACTCCCTAAATGCCGCCAAACGATCCTCACAGTTGTTATAGAAACTAAATGAGTAACCCCCCATCGATTCCCTTTCGTCGTCTTCTCAGCCACCTACGCCGCCGCAGTCCTCTTCCGCATCTCCGACGACAAGAACCCCGACTACAAGAAGCGCGTGTCCGTGGAGCTCACCCACTCCCTCTTCAAGCACGACCCCGCTGCCTGGGAAATGGTGAGTGGCTCAGGTTAAGACTGGTGCTCTGGCGCCCCCTGCGGGGAAAAATGAGCAATTGTCTTTTGGCAACCAAACTTTGCCCGTGGTAATGAATAAATACGCGCCTGCCAACAGTGTATCGTTAAAGAGAAACGGCGGTGAGAGGCTTTTGTAATGTCCATTTTAATATCCGTGCATAAACGTTGTTTGAGTAAGTTATTTGGTTTTAACTGTCTGCCACAAAGTGACTGATGTTCAAATTCTTGGGCATGTTGACGGTGTTTTGAACTTTGGCCTCTTGTGACCTCCATCCCCCCTCCCCCCTCCCCTCAGGCACACAACACCGTCCCCATGGAGGCTGGCTACGGAGCAGAAGGTGAGTCTCTAGGCCTGGGTACGAGGTGCCCTTGCGGTGTATCCCAAAGCTGTGCACGCTCTACACGTGCTAACATGGGGGCCCACATACCGATTGTCTTGACGTGCGCGCGTGTGTGTGTCTTCCTCTCTTGTAGAGATGGACCAAGTCTACCACCCGGGCTACCATGGTGGATACCCGAGTGACATGCCCGATGTCATGGATGGGGAGGTGATGGGCATGGGCATGGGCATGCCTGAGGAATACCAGGCCAGCATGGGCTACGACATGAGGCCACCGTACTCTGACAACTACTAGGATGGTGAGAAGTGAGAACAGCCTACAGCTGGATCTGAAGGACCAGATCTCAACCCGCGTACTTCTGTGTTTTATAAATCCACGTAAACCTTATTTTTCTTCGTTTTTGTTGTTGTTTTTTTCTCCTTCTCTTCAGCAAACGCTAAAGGGATGACGGTCTGAAAAAGGAGAAGATGGATGGGGGGGGTGGAGTGGAGAAACGGATGGAAACGATCAGTAGAGGGAGAGATGACAGAAGGGTCCGACTCGGACCTCCCTCCGATGTAATATATGCAGTTAGCATTGACCATGGGACTCATAATCTAACAGGGCTTGTGTTTGTTGTTTGATGATGATGATGATCGTACTGATAATAATACTGATGAGGATGATGATGAGGATGATGATGAGGATGATGATGATGAGGAGGAGGATGCACATAGGTTTTAAGCAGAGGAGGCTTTTTTGAGGGTGCGTATGCTTTCGTGTGGGTAATCTATGCCAAAGAGATTTTTTTTATTTTGTGACGATAATCATATAGCTGCCCTTTCTTTCTTTCCCCCCGCCGCCTTCATTTTATAAACGACACTAAGTACGAAACACTGCCAGGGGCGACTCGACATGTACAGCTCACCCTTTTTTTGTTTTTGTTTTTTTTCCGTTCGTTTGCTTCTCTGCGCCTTTTGTAACGGACACCGTTTTAACATGTTGTTTTAACATTACGCGTTTAAACTTCTCCCACTGACTCCCCCCCCCCCCCCCCCCCCGGTTGAGTGAGTCAGTTGAGTTGGTTCTGACTCAGTGGTGTATTCTCCTGCTTTCTCTATTGATTCATTTGTGTAGAAGGGAACATGAACAACCCAACCAGTGGGCTTTACACAACCAAGAACGATGAATACGATTAGTCAACTACTGACAGGGAATATGTCTTTCTACAACAACAAAAAAATGTTTTTACTTAAATTTGTTTAAGAAAAATAAAGATTATATTAAACTACATCTAGAATGTTTTCTTTTTGTGAGGTGGGACAAACACTTTCCTGTTGGATCGCGTTTCCGAGGAGCACTTTTACGAGCGAGGTGAAAGTATGCCTGACTATGGCAGAACGTCTTGTTTCATTAGTATGTATAAACAAAGTAAACAAAGTAAATGCATTCTTTTTTATGAGGTTGCTGAACAGCTACAAATTCACACCTCGGTGCTTTACACCTCAGGAAAAATGGCAAAAGTGAGGTCAAAATCCAATTTTATTTGTGCTATGAGTACATTGTGATTTTATTTCGTATATTTTCTTTACTCTTGATTGTTGGTCATGGAGAGGTTGTCTCTTGGTTTTCTTTGTTGATGCACAGTCATCCCTATAAATACACAGAAGGTAAAGCTACGTTAGGGAACTAGACTTGCAGAGGAAACATAGCACTGGAATGCAAGAACCAAAACCTGTTTTGTACCTGACAATAATAACCGCCTGCTTATTTTGGAGGGACAATGGAAAACACCGTCACATCTTCCATGCCACAGAAGGAAGAAGGAACAAGACCCATCTATATTTAGACATATTTTATACAATATTACCATGTTTTGGGGTATATTTGACTTGTATCCTTAGATCAAGTTGATGTGTTCCATAACGATCAATCTGTCCGTCATGTCTGTCAGTAGTTCTGGCAACAGTCTTCCATCCTGTTGTTTTCCCTTCAAGTTAGGCTCCTCGATTTTTTCCCCTGAACTTTCCTTCACTTTAAAGAACAAAAACCATGTATGAACAAATGTCCATTAGGCTCCAGACCTGCAACATTGTACTGGTTTAATGATACTTTAATCGGGCTTCAAGAGAAACGTGTATAGCAATTGGCATGATAGTTCCCGTACTCACTGTCAGGGGCAATGAAGCTGTAGCTGTTCAATCTCTTCATCCCTGGCCAGGTTATCCAAGGTATTTCACGTTCAAATGGCATCGTCTCCTGAGCGCCAAAAAAGAAATGTTAAAATCAGGTACAACGCAGGTGTTCTATTGCACTTTAACATCGCCTACTTACAACGCAATCCTTTCAACGCCTGACAAACACTGGAGACGGGAAATACAATGTCTGCAGTATGCACAGTGAAAATGTGACTCTGACTCAACAAAGCACCCAGGACCAGCAGGTTCACTTCCCGCTTGTAATACAGTTTTACCACTGGGTGGCAGCAACAAGCACATTGATTGTGACTTCACCGACTATAGGAGATGACTTTGATTATACTTTACCTCTCAAATTGTACGCCCTACATGGTGGTGGTGGACCACGACAGTGTTCCTTGACTGGTGCCCAGGACCACCGATTTTACTCTGCAGTATCTCAGCCAGCCTTTTGTTTCTAAGGCTTAAAAGAGGGCTGACATGCTGTGGACGGCTGCATCTCAAATGTCAAGGTCGATGGGACACCTCGATGCAGATATACTGCATCTGTACGCATTTTAGAAAAAAACTACTTGTTCACAAGTTCCATTTAATGACAACAAATGAAGGGTATGAAGAGATTCTGAAGTTGGAGTACAGCTCTGGTTGCATGTATGTGCAGGTTGATTTGCCTGGATAGAATATTGTCCAAAAAAACTAAACTAATTCCCCTATGTTTGAAGGAAACTGAACAGCGTATTAACATTAACCAAAAAAGGCCAATACCAATGGAATTACAGTGATTTGACTCTGGGTTAAATCAGAGCAAGAATGGTCAAAGTCAGGTTAATATACACATTTAATAACATTGCAAATGAATGAAATGTATTAAAAGGCAAACATGTTACAAAATGAAGGTTAAATCTTACCTACTTTACCATGATTATTGTAAACCAGAGATAGAAAGCAAGATGTGAGGAAGGAGAAGGAGTAGGACAAGCCAGAGCTGAGGAGAAGGTCTCAGGAGATGAAGAATCCACAGAATAAGGCTTCACAAATCCCTTTATACACAAGAACAACCAATCACACCACATCTTGGCCCTTACTTATCCAAATATGACTAGCAATGCTACAGTAAGTTGCACAATGAGATGTGAGAGGCATCAAGTAGAGACTTTGTCCAGCAACTCCATATTTTAACACATGAGAAGTGGGGGCAGGTTGACACCCAGCATTACAATTCTCTTTACTCTTGATTGTTGCCATGTTGGTCATGGAGAGGTTGTCTCTTGGTTTTCTTTGTTGATGCACAGTCATCCCTATAAATACACAGAAGGTAAAGCTACGTTAGGGAACTAGACTTGCAGAGGAAACATAGCACTGGAATGCAAGAACCAAAACCTGTTTTGTACCTGACTAATAACCACCTGCTTGTTTTGGAGGGACAATGGAAAACAACGTCACATCTTCCATGCCACAGAAGGAAGAAGGAACAAGACCCATCTATATTTAGACATATTTTATACAATATTACCATGTTTTGGGGTATATTTGACTTGTATCCTTAGATCAAGTTGATGTGTTCCATAACGATCAATCTGTCCGTCATGTCTGTCAGTAGTTCTGGCAACAGTCTTCCATCCTGTTGTTTTCCCTTCAAGTTAGGCTCCTTGATTTTTTCCCCTGAACTTTCCTTCACTTTAAAGAACAAAAACCATGTATGAACAAATGTCCATTAGGCTCCAGACCTGCAACATTGTACTGGTTTAATGATACTTTAATCAGGCTTCAAGAGAAACGTGTATAGCAATTGGCATGATAGTTCATCGTTGAGCCGTACTCACTGTCAGGGGCAATGAAGCTGTAGCTGTTCCATCTCTTCATCCCTGGCCAGGTTATCCAAGGTATTTCACGTTCAAATGGCATAGTCTCCTGAGCTCCAAAAAAGAAATGTTAAAATCAGGTACAACGCAGGTGTTCTATTGCACTTTAACATCGCCTACTTACAACGCAATCCTTTCAACGCCTGACAAACACTGGAGACGGGAAATACAATGTCTGCAGTATGCACAGTGAAAATGTGACTCTGACTCAACAAAGCACCCAGGACCAGCAGGTTCACTTCCCGCTTGTAATACAGTTTTACCACTGGGTGGCAGCAACAAGCACATTGATTGTGACTTCACCGACTATAGGAGATGACTTTGATTATACTTTACCTCTCAAATTGTACGCCCTACATGGTGGTGGTGGACCACGACAGTGTTCCTTGACTGGTGCCCAGGACCACCGATTTTACTCTGCAGTATCTCAGCCAGCCTTTTGTTTCTAAGGCTTAAAAGCGGGCTGACATGCTGTGGACGGCTGCATCTCAAATGTCAAGGTCGATGGGACACCTCGATGCAGATATACTGCATCTGTACGCATTTTAGAAAAAAACTACTTGTTCACAAGTTCCATTTAATGACAACAAATGAAGGGTATGAAGAGATTCTGAAGTTGGAGTACAGCTCTGGTTGCATGTATGTGCAGGTTGATTTGCCTGGATTGAATATTGTCCAAAAAAACTAAACTAATTCCCCTATGTTTGAAGGAAAATGGGAAACTGAACAGTGTATTAACATTAACCAAAAAAGGCCAATACCAATGGAATTACAGTGATTTGACTCTGGTTTAAATCAGAGCAAGAATGGTCAAAGTCAGGTTAATATACACATTTAATAACATTGCAAATGAATTAAATCAATTAAAAGGCAAACATGTTACAAAATGAAGGTTAAATCTTACCTACTTTACCATGATTATTGTAAACCAGAGATAGAAAGCAAGATGTGAGGAAGGAGAAGGAGTAGGACAAGCCAGAGCTGAGAAGAAGGTCTCAGGAGATGAAGAATCCACAGAATAATGCTTCACAAATCCCTTTATACACAAGAACAACCAATCACACCACATCTTGGCCCTTACTTATCCAAATATGACTAGCAATAGTAAGTTGCACAATGAGATGTGAGAGGCATCAAGTAGAGACTTTGTCCAGCAACTCCATATTTTAACACATGAGAAGTGGGGGCAGGCTGACACCCAGCATTACAATTCTCTTTACTCTTGATTGTTGCCATGTTGGTCATGGAGAGGTTGTCTCTTGGTTTTCTTTGTTGATGCACAGTCATCCCTATAAATACACAGAAGGTAAAGCTATGTTAGGGAACTAGACTTGCAGAGGAAACATAGCACTGGAATGCAAGAACCAAAACTTGTTTTGTACCCGACAATAATAACCGCCTGTTTGTTTTGGAGGGACAATGGATAACAGTCACATAAACCATATGCCACAGAAGGGAGTAGACCCATGTACATGGAGACATTTTATACAATATTACAATGTTTTGGGGTATATCTGACTTGTACCCTTAGATCAAGTTGATGTGTTCCATACCGATTATTCTGTCCATAATGTCTTCTTTCAGTAGTCCTGGCTACAGTCTTCCATCCTGTTGTTTTCCCTTCGAGTTAGGCTCCTTTAATTTGTTCCCTGAAACTTTCTTCACGTTAAAGAACAAAAACCGTGAACAAATGTGCATTAGGCTCCAGACCTGCAACATTGTACTGGTTTACTGATACTTTAATCAGGCTTCAAGAGAAACGTGTATAGCAATTGGCATGATAGTTCCTAGTTGAGCCGTACTCACTGTCGGGGTCATTGAAACTGAAGCTGGCCGTTCTCTTTATCCCACCTCCCGGACAGGTTATCCCAGGCATTTCACGTTCCAATGGCACGGTCTCCTGAACCTCAAAAAAAGAAATGTTCTATTCAGCTACAACATTTCAAATGCTCCGAATTACATTTTTTATGATAATTTCGGACAGGGTGCGTGGTTGCCTGTCGTAGCGTAGCACATTTATATTTGTATATCAATATATTGGGGGGGGGGGGAATTTTGACCAGATTTGAATATTGGGGGGATGTCCCCCCCCCCAATATTCATTATTTTATATATATCAATTCATTGTGATTACGGCCTTTATCATCGCCCTCTTACGACGCAATCCTTTCAACGCAACGCCTGACGAAAACAAGAGACAGGAAAGATGAGGTCAATTATAAAGACGCCTCAAGCTGAAATCAGACCAGCAGGTTCACTTCCCGCTTGTTATACAGATTTACCACTGGGTGGCAGCAACAAACACTTTGATTGTGACTTCAACGACTATAGGAGATGACTTCGATTATACTTTACCTCTCAAATTGTACGCGCTACATGGTGGTGGTGGACCACGACAGTGTTCCTTGACTGGTGCCCAGGACCACCGATTTTACTCTGCAGTATCTCAGCCAGCCTTTTGTTTCTAAGGCTTAAAAGAGGGCTGTGGACGGCTGCATCTCAAATGTCAAGGTCGATGGGACACCTCGATGCAGATATACTGCATCTGTACGCATTTTAGTTGTACGTTCTCATGGAGTTGTATTGAGCCGCTGCTGTCTAGGGATGTCTTTGTTATGGGCCAGGTGCAGTAGTCAAGACGTTCCAGTATAGTCCATAGTGTAGCCTAGTGCACAGCTCACAATCAGATTGCTTTACAACCAGACAGACCTCTGTTGAATTCACCAGGGAGACTCAGTCCTCGCTCTCTCTTATGGATTGGGGACTGTGCCTAAAAGCCTTTTTCTGTTCCTCACTGAATTATGGGGGGAGGGGGGGGGGGTTGCTGGAGTAAGAAACTATGGTCTATGTATGAAAGTGTGAAACTAGCGAATGGGCAGCTATTGCCCTTCCCTTTGGCCTTATATCCCTCCCTCCTTCCTTTCCTCCCTCACTTTTCACATTCAATGGTTCTCTTTGTCTTTCCAGTAACATGCAGCCCCAGCCGATTAAATACAAGGAATTAGTAGTCAATTTTAGCCTGCCAAACATACAAACAGAAACTAAATGGCTTAATGGCACACGGACAGGGATTTGGTTGTTGTTGCACTCAACACGTCAGCAACACATGTGAGGTTTTTATCCACACACTTTGAATTACACAACGAATTCCTCCGACTTATAAAATAATTTCACAACTATTCTTTATTTTCTATAAATAAAACGATTTAATAGATGACGACATCAGTAATATTTGACAATTGTACTTTCTTGTAAGGAAGCAAACACGCAGCGAATGTATAGCAAAATAAAAGAAACAAAAATCCAGAAATTGAAAGCATGACAAGAAAACATTTATTACTTAAATAAAGTCTACAAGGTAATAAGATCAGTATAAATTGACACATTTAAAAGAATAGGCACATGGTTTTACAGCCGTAATTTACATTGCATAGACAGATTGACGTCGGTTAATGAATCAGCAGTGCGATAGGTAAAGCATGACGTAGCCTTCTACGTTTGTTTCATAACAGTTGTGATTGTTGTCCTTAGAAATTGTATTTTTCTTTTGTAAAAATGATAACCACGACTTATGCTTGCAGTTATCTTTCATATTTTCTTTGTAATTAGCCTACTGCATGTAGGCCTAAGTAGCGTCAGCAAAAAAGGAAAGCAGTCATTGTCAGGCCCATAAAAAGGACGTGTGACTGGAATCATTATGGGTTGACGTCGTTTTGTTGTCATGATACACACAGCAATTTACTCATTACTTTGTCAATAGGCTACCACATATTCCGAGGATTAAACTGACATAGGATGCAGTCAATTTAGTGCTATTGGCACGTGTATATTGAGGTAATGTGATGTTCAGAAGATATGTATGCAAGCTGAATTATTTTTCCCTATTATTTTTCCTTTTCTCCCATAACCTGTTTAGCTGTAGTCCTTGAAAAGGAAGGCGCCACACATCGACAATAAAATAAGTAAATAGAACTCCTACTATCATTATCTTAATAGAATATACCTACGTTTATATAAAAAAACACATGTAATTTTTTTTACCAAAGCAGTGGTGCAGATGTATAAGTATATTATTAAATTCCAACATGATAAATGTAGTATCATAATGATAACAATTATGCAAAAAAATGTCAACATCAGTAATGAACTACTCATACAAAATAACACTATGAATGACATCACAAACATTTCCTTTAGTTTGGTTAATATAATCAGATTACTTCAGGTTTAACCCAATTGTACCAATCCTTGAGGCCCCACATTATCTTTTATCAATTCAACGACAACCATGATAACTCTGGTCTTTTACTGGTTATGCAGAATGTCAGGTCTCCAAAGGAAACAGTCCAATCTGAACTCACAAATGGCACATGATTGGCTTTCGACTATTGATTCTCAGTCTGTGTGGCAGGAAAGGTGATGTTTTTATGTTGAAATACTAAACAGTATAAAAGGCCACTATGGGTTCATCTGGCATTAAATTGGCTAAAAAGCGCAAACTTTCGGTAAGGGTTCAGGAAAGTTTCAAACCCACACACACATTCACACACACACACACACACACACATTTACACACACATCAACACACACTACGTCTTTCTCTCTCAGGGTCTCGTGAGGGTGGTGTAGACGGGCTGCTCCCAGTGTGTTGGGCTGTGGGAAGGAGCAACACTGGAGGGGTCTCCTATGGTGGTGTACAGGGGCCTCTGTGTGGGCCCCATGTAGGAGAAGGCCGAGTACAGCCCTGGAGCCTGGCTGGAGTGAGTGTAGTAGGCCCCTGTCGCCTGGTGGTCCCCGTACTCAAACTGGGCCCTGGAGGGCAGCGAGGGGAAGGCCGAGCCGTAGTGGGGTAGGCTGAGGGGGGCGTAGGTGACGTGGGCCCCCGACGCCGAGGACGACGAGGGGGAGTCGCCGTAGTGGCTCGCGGACTCGCTCTTGATCTGGGCCTTGGAGGGGTCGGAGGAGGAGGCGGAGGACGTGGGGGAGGGCGAGGCCTGCTGCTGCTTGGACAGCCAGGCCGCCGAGTGGCCGCTGGCGGCGGCGAGGGCGTACGCGTACGACGTGGCGGAAGAACCGGGGGCGGCGGCGCCCTGACCGACTCCGGGATGCCCGTTGGGGGGGAGGTACTGGTCGAACTCGTTGACGTCGAAGGGCTCGATGTTGGACATCACCTCGTGGCTGATCTCGCCGATGTCCATGGCGCCAAAGTCGATGTGGGGTTTCCCCCCTGCTGAGGAAGGGCCAGTGCCGCCCTCCGCCCCCACCCCCAGGGCTCCGCGGGAACCCGCTGACCCTCCTCCGCCCTCCCTCTTCCCCTCGCCCATCTTCCCAGACTGCAGCTCTGTCTTTGGGGTGGTGGGGGGTGTGGGAGGGCTGTGACCTTGACCTGGGAAAAACAGAGAACAACCAACTACATCAGCTATAGAAGTTACACATGGAGTACACACAAAAATACACTTTAGTAGAAACTATTCTCCCAAGGGAAAGGACTAGGTCTATAAAACGGGTATTTAGTTCCAAACGTGACAACAATATCAAGCAGACTAGATGGAAAACCAACCACAAGTGAGTCTAAACAGTGAAAGACCGCCCCCCCCCCCCCAGCTCACCTGCAGAATGGTGGTGATGATGATGGTGATGATGAAGGTCCGCCAGGGGCGACCCGGCGCCCCCTCCGTTGTGGCCGCCGTGCTCCAGGTGCAGCGCCTTGTAGTGGGCCGGGGCGTGGCCGCCTTCACCCTCCCCCTGGCTGTCGGTCTCGGAGGTGGCCCCCAGCTTGCCGTTCTTGCGGCGCCGGGGCTGGTACTTGTACTCGGGGTAGTCCTTCTTGTGCTGCTTCCTCAGGCGCTCCGCCTCCTCGATGAAAGGCCTCTTGTCGCTCTCATTCAGGAGCCTGGGGGAGGGACAGATGTTTGTTTTAGGCCTCTCAGGTCCCCCAAATGTTATATTTAATTCAAGATTCAAATTGTGTCCTTACACACCTAGCCATGTTACATTATATGCTGGCTATTAAAAGGAATAATATGATGTCACATACTGTAATACATCTATATACATCTGAACCAGTGTCAAAGTTGAGAAATGTTTGAGTAGATTTATTTAATGTTGTGTTGAGGTGTTTTCCCATGCCCCCCCGTGCCCACCTCCACAATTTCCCCAGAGTTTTGCTGAGTTCCGCGTTGTGGAGGTGAGGGTATTGGTCCGCCAGTTTCCGGCGCGCTGCCTGCGCCCATACCATGAAGGCATTCATGGGTCTCTTCACGTGCGGCTTGCTCTTGCTCCCGTTATTTACGCGCACGGGCATGGGCACGAGCGTCCAATCATATCCGTCGAGCACCTGGCTGACAGCTTCGCGAATGCCAATGGGAAAACGGCCATCCTCTTGTTCTGTCTTGGCAACTAATCCACCGTCTTCCCCCCCTTCCGCGCCACAAAGCCCGGTCAGCTGCTGTGACTGGCCGTTGAGCGGCGAGTCCCGACCACCGTTTGCCCCGGAATGCGCCGGTGATAGCGATTGGCCATCATCGGAGACCCCGGGACTCAACTCCGCCTCGGACAAGCTGTGATCCTCTCCGGACATTTTCTTTTATCAAACAACAGTTCCGTGTAAAATAAAGTTTCAAAATTTGAAGCTGTCAGAACTTTAAGCGGATTTGTGTCGAACCTGATTCTTGCTTTTCACATGCAATGCGTTGCGTGCGTAACTGTCCAAGGCATACTCAGAGCCGTGCGTAAAATTCGTCAAAATCCTTCCCTTTGCGCGCCCCTTTCCCCTCAATCGGGATATTGCGCACACCTGAAATGATAAAAAATATAATTGATTACTTAAATATTTTGAAATATATCAATAATTGCATGACCAATTTTTATTCAGTTATCAAACAAAATACACCCACATAGTTCGGCTTAAGTTTCATCATATTTGTTGGTAAATCTTTAATGCAATAATATAACTTTCGAGTTATATAATTGCATTCATGGAGTAACATTTTGACACAATGTTGTATCCTGTATTAAATAGAAGATCTTACTGGCAAAACTAAAAACAAGTTACATTATAATATACAAATATGAACTACTGACTAAGAAAAATGCGACGGTTGAGCAAGTCGGGACAATAAAAGTTGTTAGCATCTCGACAACAGTAGGCTATACGTCTTATTCTCACAGTTGATCGTGTTTTGCAGATTTAGATATTACCTAAACTGTTACATTGTGGCGGAACAATGGGTCAGAACTAAGCAAGATTACAATTTTAAGATCTCTTATCAACTGAATCAAAACGTTAAAAAGTGTATTTTATTCCCATGCCAAAATTACGAATACAACTTACCTATGTGCAGTTTCAGAACTCGCTCGTTCAATACGGGAGTTCGTGCGCTCCACTGTAGAACTGTGTGACGCTCGTGCTCCGTCCCCTGCCCCCTCGTTCAGTTTGCCCTGCGATGAATGGCTGCTCTGTATGGTGCGCCGGAGCTTAAAGAGCGCCGTTGTGCGAGAGAAACCAGAAAAAAAGTGATTGAAAGTGGAAAACATTCTCAAAGAGGCAGCATTCCAACACAGAGTCAGCGCCACCCTCTTGCGCACACGCTGAACGCGTATTGGTCATCTTACATTCTCCTCCTTTCTTACTGGTGGACAGCGTTGTCGTTATTGCCTGTCCGTCCGTCACCATGAATATTTCCAATGAAAAGAGGTGAGATTTTACATCGGAGTGGCTTAAGTGACTTTACAGTGGGTCCATTTAGAGTCCAAATAAGGCCTGCTTTGTGAATGTGTTGATGTGTTCTATCAAATAAATAAACACGAATGAGAAGAGTTATTTGTGGTCAACTTAAACTACATTTGACAAATGTAACTGTAGCTATCACTATTGGCATTATGTCATTGGCTACAGTAAAGTTGACAGCCTATCAGAATCAACTTCAACCATGAAAATATTCCTTGCAATTAAAGAAAGACAAAGACAGATAGAAAGGGGACTCTGGGAAATTATATGCCTGTCAAGTAAACCCCCAAATGGCATGGTTTGTGGTGTTCTATTTGAGATTGACAATTCAGAAGAAAAAAAAAATGGCTGCAAGTCACTGTGAAAAGTAAAATGGTCACATACTAACTATGATGGGTCACACATCAAAAGAGCCCATATCTTTTATGGCAGTTCTTCTCCAAAAGACATCCACACCTACTCAAAGATTTTCCTGGTCACGGCGAAAAGGCTGAAGAATCTTGGTGACAAGAAATAATAGCCTGGTTGGAGTCTGTAACTGTTGTGAAATGAGGTGAATCCTGGCCTACATTATAGATGTTTCACATGACACAGTTAATGATTTCAATGGTGAATTTGGACAGGTTTGCACTGTTGCATTATTTAAACACACCGATGGACTAAATATTACAGCAAACACACACACACACACACACACACAATGTGCAACAATAATCCCTGTGTCTCTATCCTTCCCATGTTGAATCTGTGTCTCGGATTCTCTCGCCCTCTCTCTCCCGCTTTTCCTCCCTCTCTTTTCCTCCCCTCTCTTTCTTTACTCTCTTTGTCTCCCTCTCAGGTGCACTGTGACCATGTGATCAAACGGCCTGGCCTCCGTCGACTGGCCCTCGTCAATGAAAAAATGGGGGAACAAAAAGCAGTTTTGTGCTACATCTCAGAAGAAGAAGAAGAAGGGGCGAAAAAAAAACATCATAACAGAGAGATGTGTGTGTCTTTCTCTCTCTAACGCCAGAACACGGACACAGTCACACACACATAGTCAAATGCCCAGGACTAGACAAGACACTTGGAGCTCACTCTTTCCGTTCAACTTTGTTCTCCATGTTGACCGAAAACCTGGATTCTATGGGCCTTCTTTTGGGGTGTTGGGGTTGTCAGAGGGCTCTGTTTTGATGATGAGGGTATGTCGGCTGTGCTTTGCACCCCTGTCTGGGTGGCTGTGGTCTGGTGTGCTTGGTTTGTGAGTGGCTGGTGGTCTGGTTGTGTCGTGGAGCTATGGAGCTGAAGGTCAAGGAGATAGTGTGGCGAACGTCTGGGAAGCGTGTGTTGCCGAATGGGTTGTCTTGATGTTTGTTATGGAACCATGGGGGATTGAGGAAATAGGACAGTCCACCACAAGTATAGTTGGAGACACTTGTTTGAATTGCTATTGAATCTCTGCTGAACAGGCGGTTTTTTGGTTCAGGAAGGCTTGGTCCAGGTCTGGGAAAATGACCTTGTAGGATCGAGTGAGAATTAATTGGGTTTGATGTCATTTGATGTCAACATGTATTGTTATGTTGCATGCAGCTCACACAGGTTGTGCAGTGCAGTATGCATATGCAACAAGTGTCATTGTGAACTTTTAGCAAAGGCTTGGTATTATTATTTTTTGAATATCATATGTAAGAGATTACTTACTGTATGTAGGCACACTTTGCATTTTTTATCTTGATATGTAAAGTGTTCAACATTTTAAACCGCTAATATACAATACTGAAGAACGTCAAGTTTATACTCTGCATTGACAATGACCATGAATCACCTGCATTAAATGGCAACACAAGTTGATTGCCTTTAAGCATCTAAATGTTTATTTAAAAAATGCCATGTATTTGGCCAAATTCGGAATAAACAAAGTTGCTAAAGTTTTAAAGAAAAGGATAGAAAATAAAAACTGATACTTACAAATTGTTTGCTCATTTTCACTTGCATATATAGCCTACTTAATTATTGACTCCTCAGAAACGTTATGTTAACATCGCAGAAATGTCTGTTACTATAAAACGCTGAAACGGTTTAATTAATCAGAGTGCAATAATTATTATTCAACAAATCGAAATTATTATTAGAATGTCTGTATCTTTTTTTAATGAATTAGGGAAATTATGGGTTGAAAGAATTTCTAAAAATAGGAACGATCGAGCTGCTTTGGTCGTTAAAGAAGCCAAAACGTCCTAAAATCCTAACATAGGCTACACATTTATAAATGTCTAACAATTCTACAAAATGTATAGGCAATGTTGTTTTTAATGTTTCTCAAGGCTTTCACTGTGAAACAAGCTCATGCAATTAATTAGAAACAGTTCCAATCGATAGTTGATAACTGTATTATGGAACAGTTTGGCTTATTGTGGTTTGAAAAAAAAATAGGCCTATATATCTTGTTTTCTTTCGTTAAGAGAAAAAAAAACACGAATTATGGACATTTATTTACGGTTCGTTTTAAAAAACGAAATAGGCCTACTAGTCTTCAATTGAAATACAATTTCGATTATATTAGGCTTATTCATACACGTTTCCTTACTTTCTTTTACACTAAAGATGTGGGACCATATTCTCTAATACCTAATATGCCTGCCTAAATTGTGTTAATGCTAATTCAATACAGTACATTTTCCCTAGCCATTCTCAAATTACTTTTTAGAATTTTCTCGTTTACATTTCATGTAATTCCTACTAAGTTAACTACATAAAAATTATAATACAGCAAGTTTAGTCATGGTACAAAATTGTTCAATCTTAACTGCAGCATAACTGAAGGATAATGTCAGTTTAAAAATCAATTTCTGCAACCTGTCTTATTTTAAATTCAACATTCGGAATCAAATATCATTAGACATTTGTATCCTAGACATATCAATGTCCTTTGAATCTGTAAATAACGATTTTTTTTTATTGTGTGAATCTCTGTCGTCAAAACCACAGTGTCACCCACATCTCCTAATGATGTCTGAATGTCTGGAGCCGGTTTCTAACATTTAGTCTAATTGATATACCGTCCTCTGTGGCCCTGAGGCCTGCTGTATGACTCACTGTGAAAATAGAACTCACATGGTGCCATTAACCAAAAGGACATACATCGCCCTGCTCTAACCTGCCATGTGACTGTGCTAATGGAGAGCATGTCACAAGAGGCACCATGATGCAGGGGCCTGGAGGGGTGTAGAGGAGGGAGAGAGATGGGGAGGATGGGGGTGTGTGGGTGGGGGACTCGTGATGCGTAGGGCTCGAGGGTGGTCACCCTTCAGGTACGTACCGTCGGCCATTTTGTGTCATGTTGAGGGTGTGTGGTATTTTGAACAGGGGTTTTGTACGTTCCGTGACTCCGTCGTGGCTGATTGAGTGTGTGTGCGTGTATGTGTGTGTGTGTGTGTGTGTGTGTGTGGGGTGGGGGTTGCATATGTGTACTCCTTGCAGGGGTAGAAATAGGGGTACTGATGTTCCGTTCCATGGACAGAACGAGGAGAAATAGGAACGAAAGACATAGAAAGACAAAATAAAGAGAGAGGGAGGGAGAGAGAGAGAGAGAGAGAGACTGACCTTTTGTTTTGGCCCGCGGCCACGCTCGAATCCTCAGGGAAATTCCTGAAATCTGACTTGAGGCAGAGGAGGAGGCCAGACGGCCGATAAGACGAACATGAGCAGCGGTCAAGTATTCACAGACCGGTCACATTCTGCATTAAACTGTCGTATAATTGAGATGGGAGTTCTGTTCCTTCCCACGTCAATGGGACGCTTTGGACAGAAATGAATGGTGTCGTTTATGCAAAATGATGACGCATACTCAGGTCAGGAACACAAAAATTGCCTGCACAAGGAGAGGAGGAATTCCTTTGATTTAAGTGATTTCAATTGAATTTATGTTTCTTGACCATCAGAACCTCTGTTTTGAAGACATATTATATAATACCCAATTGCTCTGAAAGTGCCAAATCAATTAAAGGAATAGTTAGGATGAGTTCAAGACAAGTTCGAGACAAAATCAATGTATTTATTACACATATGTGAGGTGCAGTTGTCTGTTACACTCACGTTGAGTATCACAGAAGACTGAAATCAAGAGACTATATGGTATCACAATATGGGAGGATACAAAATGATGAACGTAGCCTTTTGCAGGCACTGAAAAAGGACACTGTATGCTAGATAGCTTTTGTTTAGGTATTTAGATAGGGCTCCTAGAAGTGGCCTTGTCGCTCCTTCTATTTTCCTCGTTCAAAGTTGCATGGCATTATACACTTTGTCAATATTGTGACCTCTGACTTACATCAGCGACACAGGCCTTTCTTAGTCGCACCTTACAAAGACCTAACTTATGGCTATGCAGGCATAATAAAACAGTACAATGACAGGTTATCAATGATACAAGAAACATAATTAATAGATAGGCATATTTCTCTCCTGGACATAACCAAGGGTCATGTGCTCATGAGCTTAATATTGCAAGATATAAATCATACGTTGTTTATTATATTCAGAACATTTCAAACAGTATAGAAGTAATAAAGTAATCACTATGTTTAATTGTTGTTAACTGATCAATATTTTAAGGACATACCTTTTCAGTTTCTTACTACTTTCTTATTATTACCTCCATAAAGGCTCACTGGACGGGTTTAGGACAGTGTTATGTTATGGGATGTTTTTATGGATTATAGTTGTTTATTTTTGTTGTTGTTTTGTTGCTGCTATATATTAAGTTGGAAATCAGTAACATTTATATCCACGTGATTCAGGAACAGGGTACATTCCACCAAAACTCTCTCGGTTACAACCCTTTACGAAGTAAATATCCATAACTTTATCCAATGCTGTAAATAGTGAACTAAATCATACCGACACAGTTTGATTTAAACCCTTAAAGTCTTTTTTAAATACCGGTACGGATGGATTCAGAATGACTATTATTAGACTAGGATATCTGGTGACTTCTGAAGCCAACTCTGCTCTGTGCTCTGTGACTGGATGAATGGAGGAATCTTTCAAGCTTTGAAACCCGAGAGAGCCATGTCCACTAAGACCACAGGGTTTTCCTGGGTCAAAGGTCACCTTTGATATCAAGGGTCACCTATTGTCATCTGATTTGGACTTTTTCTATTGGAGGCCCTTTTAATTCCCTAGATGAGGTGGCAAAAATGACCAGATACAGTTAACTGTGAAGAGAAGTGCAAGTGCATGTTTATTAATGTTGACATTGTGTGCTGACGTGCAAGTGCATGTCAGAAATGTCCAGTGCTCGTCTCAAAATGACCTGCTTCCAAATTCACGAATAACTGTGACTTTTTAGTGTCGTGATTTAGTGAACGCAGGCCATGAAGGGATGCATAAAAAATGACGGCGCTCCCTGACCTTTGTCTCCCTTCGCCCATTCTCGCCCATGAATTAGCGCAGCTGCGCGACACTTAAATGGGTCCCCCTCTCTCTCCCCTCGAGTGTCCGCGACCCGCCATGAATCCTCTCTTTGTGTTTCGTCTGCAGCACTTCCCCGATTCTTGCCCTCTCCTTTATTCTGGTGGTGGTGGGTGGGGGGGGGGGGGGGGGTGAGGTGGCTGGGGAGGGTGGGGGGGTAGGGGGTGGTATTGGCTTCGGTTAGCGGGGTGGTGGAGGGATTGTGGGGGCGGGGGGTAACGGGATGGATCTGGGTGATGGTGCTGGGGGTGGAGGAGGGTGGGGGGCTGGGGGGGTTGTTGGACCGCATTCCTGTGCAGCTGTGGAGGCTGATGGAGCGGGGGGGGTGGGGGGGGGGGGGAGGTAGGCGGGCAGGGGGGCAGTCAGAGCAGGATCATCGCCTCGCAAGAGACATGGTGAATGGGCTATTGTTCAGTCCAGGGACTGTGTATCTACACTCTAGGGAGAGATAGAGAGAGGGAGGCAGGGAGGGAGAGGGGGGGAGGGAGGGAGGAAGGTTGAGGTCGAGGTGAGAAAGTGAGATGGCACGGCAAAGGATGGACGGAAGGACAGGTCGAGAGAACAGGATTATATGTCTGAGAGAGAGAGAGAGAGAGAGAGAGATAGAGAGAGAGAGTCTGTTTAAGTGAATAAGGAAGTGCGAGACTCATTGTAAAATAATAGCGATGATGATGAGGATGCTGGTCACGATGAGGATAATGGCGAGAGGGACAATGGTGGCATTAACACAGCCACGACGTCAGAAGTGAACTCTAACCCTGGTCATCAAGTCACAACATCTCCTCAGTGTCACATGGCTATTACTCTGCAATAGAAACATGTCACACAATATTGCAGTGAAGCCTCTACTACCGACACACAGTGGAATCGCACATGACACCAAGTCATGTCAAATAGTGACCCTTGCATTACTTTGCAAGTCATTTGGCTACACATATATTAGACCTCTATTTGGCATGTACGTTTGTACACTATGAAACAGGCAAGACTGACCATCCTTGACTTGGCTGATTTGTTTTGGATGTTGCTTCATGTACTGTAATGTCAGCAGCAGTAGCAGATCATATTGTTGGTCAGTGAGGAATGTGGAACCACACAAAGCTGTTTACAGCTTTGCTGTGTCCCAGTGAATCAAATGTTCCACCGTCCAGAAGATAGATGAGATGAGTCTGCCACTAGTTTGTTCCTTTGATTTATGTCCTACCACTGAAATAGTAGACAGCCAATCCGTGAAAAGGATCGCTGCAAATGTAGTGACAAAACAAGAAGGAAACAAAAACGCTGAGATAGCCTGGACACGACTACCTCAGGCATCTTTGAGGGACTGGAGATCTTGTGACCTCGGGGTGCAGGGTGGTGGTGGGGGGGGGGGGCATGTCAGACTACTCAGCTGCAGTATGAGATGCTGTGGACAGCCTGGACCCCCCCCCCCCCACCCCTCAAGATCCCCTACCCCATCTGATTACCCTGGTACCAAAACCCCCTCCCCCCATCAAACACACACCAAACTCTCCCCCACCTCTCCACGTCCTCACTCATTTAGACTGTGATGAGTTTGGGTGTAATGGGGTTGTGGGAGAGAGGGGTGTGTGTGTGTGTGTGTGTGTGTGTGTGTGTGTGTGAGCGGACGGACGGGGGATGGGGGGTCACCATCACCAGATCCTCACCTGCAGCCGGCAGACGATGGGGTCTCCTGCGCACAAAAGTGTGTAACGCAACGCAACGTTACCAGCTAATGCAGCTCGGTTTCCTCTGCCAATCAGGGGCTGCGACTGCTTGGCAAAACAAATGAATCTCCCTCACATACCTACAGACGTGCACGTATACGCTGGAACGTACGGTATGTCGTATGTGAACATCAAGGCCTGGAATGTCTTTGACGTTACAGAATCCTAATAAAAGGATGTGGGGAAACCAAATAAAAACAAACTCTAAGAACCAGTTCTCCAATCTGTCCTTTTTTCAGGCTGCAGTCACACACACAAAAAAGTGCGTGACGGGAAAATACTTTTAGGGATGGGAGGAGAGAGAGGGAGAGAGAGAATGAGAGAGAGAGAAGGAGACCGAGAACGAGAGAGAGAGAGAGAGAGAGAGAGAGAGAGAGAGAGAGAGAGAGAGAGAGAGAGAGAGAGAGAGAGAGAGAGAGAGAGAGAGAGAGAGAGAGAGAAGAGAGCACGTCACTTTCCAATCATGAGTTTTTCTCAGAACATTTAATTAGGCCAAGTGAGCAGGAGAGGGGCCTGAGGGGCTTGAGGGCAGCCAGCGAGATGCCTGAATGAAAGACGTTGTTGTTGGATGGGTTGAGGAAGAAGAGATGAAAGAAAGAGAGAGAGAGAGAAAGAAAGAAAGAGCGAGAGATTCACTCTCCTATGCTTGGGTTTCTATGTTTTTCTCCCTTTAACATGCAAACTGCTTGAAGAAAGAGACCCCAGTTACACATGCAGTCTTGGGCCAGCACAGCTGGAAAGAGAGAAAGACGGAGGCACAGACAATCAAATTTACAGACAGATACAAACAGACACACACACACACACACCAAGGGTAGTTGCCTGTGGTGGTTCCCAGACCAGTTGGGGGCCTGTACCCTCTGCTGTGAGCAACACAATAGCCCTCTGTCCACCCCCCACCCACCAACCACATCAGTTCACAGTTCCACCACACACAGCAGCTCATTATGAGCTTGAGGACCCCCCCCCCCCCACACACACACACACACACACACACCCTGGATCGCACCACTTAGTTCCCAAATACTGTCCCCCTGCCCTGGACGCACGCTGTTCCCCAGCAGTGGCAACATAGCCCCCAGGGGCTGGGGAGGACAGGGGAGGAGACGGAGCCCCCCCCCCCCCACACTCCTGACATCCACCCTCAGATCCACGTCGGCCATTACGACCCGCTAGGGCCCGACGACGGAGGTCACCGGGGGTCGACCAGCTGCTCATTTTTATGGATGCTGATGACAAGGGTGGAGTGGGGGGCCAGCGATGTGGCTGATTAACCCAGGAGCGGTGGGGATAGAGGGAAGGAAGGAAGGAGGGAGGGAGGGAAACCGTGGGGGATAGAGGGAGAGTTAGAACGGGTCGGGAATGAGGGGAGATAAGGTGTTTGCGCAGAGAGCTGCACCCCGAACGTTAGACAATGTTAAATAAGAGGAGCGATTGCGTTTGAGGAAAGGAAGGTTTTGGGGAGAGATGTAAAGAAGTTAGGGGTTTCCCTTTTACTGTACCCCCACGGGCAGATGTTTTTGTTGCAGACGTTCTTGTTTGGACCGAATATAGGAAATAACATGTAGGACATGATGTTTTACGTTTGAGAGAGCTGAAGTTATTAAAGTGTCTCTGATTCAGATTTTGGGAATCTTTTAAATGTTGTAATCTAGTGAGTGTTTGATGATAAATGGATGGGTGTACCTATATGAATAAAATCGAAATCAAAGCAAATCCTTAACCCCCACCCCCCAAAAGAAATCATACAAAAATTAAATAAAAGTCACAAGAACCATATATTTTCATTATGTGTTAGTTATAAGTTATACATTTGAAGTTGTCTCAACATTTACCACTAGAGGACGCTCCTACACTCTCTTATGGGGTCATGCTGTTTGTACTTTGGTCTGATGCACCCTCTAGTGGCAATCCTGGTAATAACAGGCTTGGAGAACATTACACCACAATGCGGCATTTCATAAACCATCCTGGCCTTACTCCAATGTGTGCAAATATCACCTGAGTCTATTAAGCTGCTATATACATCTTTTCTTCCCCGCTTTTCCTCTCTCTCGCGCTCTTTACCCTTCCTGCCTCCATCTTTATCCCTGAGCCTCGTTCTTCCCCCCGGCCTCTCTGTCCTTGCAGTCCCTCAACAGTTTCGGTCTCATCTATTTCCATCTGTCCTTCACTCTCTGTGACATTAGAAGACTAGCAGCCAAATAAAAACGATCTCAGTGGACCTATAAACTCTGACATTTAAACATAGCCTTCTAGCGCCGATACCCCAGTTTTGGTTCTAAGAGGGGCGGGGGGGGGGGGGGGGGGGGGGGGGGGGGGTTTGAAAGATGTGTTGGGTGTATCGTTCCTGCTTGATTTGTTCACTCGACCAGTCGGGTCACTTTCTGCCAAAGCTTTTACGGAAGCTTGTAGCCCAAATATTTCTAACCAGCGACGAGCTAAAGATATTACCTGAGTAATCTCAGACAGGTGGACCAGGGGGTCGTCTTGACCTCTGACCCAGCCAGCTCGGATGGGAAAAAATAAGCGTGAGAACGCAGCGACATTCAACCAGAACAGGAAACTCTGCTGTTTCATTTGATGTTTTATTTAACCTTTGTTCATACAAAACAGCGTACAGTTGAAAATATTTAAAGATATAGTTATGATAAAATACAGAATAAAGTGCTTTTTCTTTATCTTTAATGTTTTACCAACTCTATAAGTGCCATTTCTGGGTTACATATTTGCATCATTTTTTTCCCTCGATAAAGGATTCATCATTTGTATTTTGGAAATGTAGCTCATTTAATAAAATAATTAACAGTAATATACCTCAAGCAGGAAGACGGCATGTGCATGATTTCTAAACATAACATTACATATTTACAAAAACTTCTTTAATGCCAGCAACAGAAACACAATTTATTGGTTAGGGTTTTGAATTAAATACTCATGACTATTGTTATCTGTAAATGATAGAGAACAGGAATTGAGTTAATGTAAGAAAACCAAACATACGTTATATTCACGAAGACACTATCAAATTATCATACACAATAATTTATGCCATTGCATTTAACACATCATGATTTAACTAAAGGCTCTATTCAACCATATTCAGTTACAATGATTTCTGAGAAAGAAAACAATATTGTGCGCTGTGCAAATACACAATATTGAGTATTCAAACAAAAGTGAAATCAAAAGCATAACAACCGTCTGTCCTGCAGATTTTGGTTATAGAGAATGTTCTCTTTCCGCTTATAGCAGACTACAAAGTTTTGGATTCGTCCTGTAATCATCCAATCAATAAGAGTGGGGTCATATACAAGCATTTAATAAGTCTTGAAGGGAATACATTTTACCTCATCAGTGGCACATTTGGGACTCTTCCATGACCTTCATTGTTATGGGTAGCCTAAATCGAGTCTTGTTCGACCCCGCTAGCTTTCTATCCGAGTACTTTGGTTGGATTAACAAAAAGAGAAGCAGAGAGTCAGCAAAGGGCACCTATTGTCGTTAAGAGACTGACAAGGTGTTCGCAAATAGGTGACGCTGCTGTACATTGTTCCAGAACTCCAAAAATGGAGGCGAGTGACTACACTCCAGACTCCCTCCCAAAGTTGAGCGCGTCCAGGGGAATCCCCGGAGGCTGCAGCCTGTCGAAGCCCATCTGACCCTCCACGTCCAGCACGCACAGCACATCCACCCTCCGCTCCTCGTAGCACTCCTCAAAGTCCCCTCCCCTCTCGTCCCCCTCCCCGTCATCCCTCCCCCCCAGCATCCCCGTCCTCTCCCCCGCCTCCTCGTCCTCCTCTTCCTCCCCGCAGCACAGCGCCACCTCGTTCTCGTAGCAGAAGGCGCTGGGCGAGTGTGGCGGCAGGAGGCAGCGTGCCGACGACAGCGCACCGAACAGGGGGGGAGTCGCTGACCTGGAGGAGGCGGTGGAAGACGAAGACTGCCTGCTGCCCCCCCCACCGTCCACCCCGGACAACTCTCGGAGGTCCTTGGCGCTGCAGTGGGGCGTGGTTGGAACCTCGTAGGTCTTATGGAAGCGAGAGTAGTCCACCTGGTAGCGGTCGGCCTTCTCGAAGACCACGGGTTCGAAGCGGTGGCCCCAGAGGATCTCCCGGGCCAGGTAGGAGCTGCGGGCCTGGGTGGTCATGGCCGTGGCCTCCACCATCCCCTCCAGGATCACCACGATCTCAAAGTCCTCCTTCTGGAGGTCGGCGCGGCTCATCTGGTACAGAGGGCTGTTCTCCGTGATCTCGTGGACCACCACCAACGGCGAGACCAAGAAGAGGCGGTCCAAGCCCTCGTCGTAGCCCACGTCGATGTCCGTCTGCTCCGCCGGCAGGTACTCGCCCTCGGCAGTCACGTGCGGCCGGATGAGCTGGGCCCGGATGTGCGCCTCGACGATGTGGCTCTTGCGCATGTTGCCCAGGCGCCACATGAGGCAGAGTTTGCCGTCGCGGAGCGCGATGACGGCGTGGTGCGAGAAAAGCAACGTCTGCGCCCGCTTCTTGGGCCGCACCATCTTGGCCATGATGGTGCCGATCATGAAGGAGTCGATGATGCAGCCCACGATGGACTGGACCACCACGGTGACGACCGCCGCCGGGCACTCCTCGGTCACGCAGCGGAACCCGTAGCCGATGGTGGTCTGGGTCTCGATGGAGAACAAGAACGCCCCCACGAACCCCTGGACGTGGAGGATGCACGGCCGCCACTCTGCCCCGCCTTCCAGCGCGCCCAGGGGCCCCTCCCCCAAGCCGGGCCGCAGGTCAAAGTCGCCGTGCGCCAACGCCACGCCCCAGAACACCACGCCGAAGAGCAGCCAGGAGAACAGGAAAGTGGTGGTGAAGATGAGGAAGAGGTACCGCCAGCGGATGTCCACGCAGGTGGTGAAGATGTCGGCCAGGTAGCGGCGGGGCTTGTCCTCCATGTTGTGGAACACCACGTTGCACTGGCCGTTCTTCTTCACGAAGCGACTCCGCAAGCGGCTGGGGGCGGGCAGCACCGAGGACACGCGCCGGCCGTTGTGGACGGTGTCCGTCGTCGCTATGGTGGCCGGAGCACGCAGGGCCAGGGTCCCGAGCCCTCCTCCGTCAGACCCCATTCCCCCGCCCCCTCCACTCCCCAGCCTGGCCCCAGCGAGGGGGTGCTGGGTGTGAGGCCCGTGGCCGTTGTGGAGGCCCAGGCTGGAGATCTTGAGGGCATCTTCGTCGGTGGATACAATGCTGTACCTGCATGAAGAGCACAAAACACGATGTTTTGGAACACATCTTGAAAAAAACTGTGAAGAAGGGTGGAGGGATGGATAGACTGGTATAATATGTTCATTGATGGGTATGATATGGTTAAAGCAGTCTAGTACAATGCGAAAACATAGTTAGAAACTTAATTTTAGGCTTTGAGGCTTCGTCAAAATGAAAAAACCAGAAGAGAGACGAATACATCTCAAATGTGTATACTTTTCTCTTGGTTCTGTCTCATACTGTTGTTTGGTTAAAAACAAACTTTTATAGACTTAAATGCGGTGGAAAAGAAAGTCTGTCCTTGGAAGAAAATATCTATTGAACAACATCTCGCTCAAGATTTCTCTCACAACTCTCATGGTGCTCTTCTCACCTGTTGACTCGCACCGCTCCCATGGCGATCATCAGGCTGTGTCTGTGTGGGCAGTAATCCTGGCACGGGTGGGCAGTGCCAACCATTAAAAGAGACGCGCGGGTTTGAGGGGGGCCCGACCAGCGGGGGGGACCTGGTGCCTCAGGTTCGGGGGCCCCTTGGAGGCATCAACTCACAAATAAGAAGCATCCCCTCCAAATAATGTATTTCCTGTATGAGCAACAAAAGGAGTAGTTTGAGTTTTCAATCATTCACAAATGTATTTCGAGCAATTCACAATCAATACATTCGATTCCTATATAGACCATGGTTACCAAACCAGAACTTGTATGATGTATACAACCAGAAAGTAAGAGACGTGTATGTGCGTATGTTATTATCGTGAGTTTTGACAAATAATAAAAAAAAAACATGATGTCAATGTTTCTCCACAGTCCACAGCTGTGGGCCAGGAGTCTTTCCTTTTCTTCAGGATTGCACCCATATAGGTTGTGGTTACAAGGACCAGGCCATATATAACCTAAGAATTATAGGTTGTGCATAGGTTGTTCTACGTTTTTACCAACCCTGTAAAGGTCCCTAATTTCAAGATCTCCTCTCGTTCACCACTGGGGACCTGGAGATTTTCCCTCTTCAAGAAACTCTTTGGGCCTCAGCCTCAGAAAGAGCAACATTCCACAATGAGAAAAACGAATGTTTTCTTTTTTTTGGAACTCCCTTCATGCGCACCAGGCGCCGACCGATATACATAATGAAAGCTATTGATCGAGTCCTCAATGATGGTTAGCCTCAGGGACCTGAAAGCCAACAGAGTGTGGAAAACCAGACAGACATCGGAGGGGGGCAAAGGTCTCCAATAGAGGGAATTCTGTGGTAATCTACAGTTAGAAGAACAATTGATCCACTTTTTGGCTCCATGACAGGGTTACAGGGTGACTGCGTCGGGCTTAGTATGTCAGACAGACTATCGGACGAACGAAAAAAGGGGAGGGTTGCGTAATGATTCTGTGGGCTCTCACGCAACAGCCTACGAAAGCATGCAGAGTTTGGGGTCAGCTGCGCTTGGGAACAAAGTGTTTTCGAAATGCTCCTCTGAACGTACTGAAATTGCCATCGATGGGTTTTGTTTTCAAGTCAACATTGAGCAGCGTGCCTAAACACCTAAAAATAACACTTTGATACACGATTTGTTGGTACGAGGCAATGGCTGCAGAGGACCCTTGGCGTGACAGTGCATGTTTTCTCTACGCCTCTTTAACAAACAATACAGTGGACAGATGTTGGGACCTGGGCTCTTATTGCCTGGATTAACAGCCCTCACTGATTTAAATAATCCCAGGAGATGGAAGATTACGTCAGGTTTGGTTACAGTAACAGCTGGACTGAAAGCGCTGTGACATCATCACAACCCATAGTCTTAAGGACTCTTAGAGAGTGGTCCAGTGGTCAAATTATGTCAGCTACACATTTGTGTGTGGGAAAGGTGAGATTGTTGGATCTGTTCCATGTGAAACAGTGCTTGCTCGATGAAAATGATTGTTTTTATCGATTCAACCTCACTTCATTATCTGAAATCTCTTCGAGTGGGCCTTAATTTAGCATTGATTATGTCCACAATGGAATTCTGATCCCACAGTAAATTCCTGTAAATCAGTGAGTCCCTTGTAGGACCTAAATACTGCAGACTTCAAAACACAGTCAACAACTTGAACCAGAAGCTGCGTATATTCTTAGCAGTCTGTCTCTCTGTATCCGTAATCTAAATGTAGATGCAGAACAGAACTGCTGGACTTTTACCTTAGTCCAAGACAGGAACCATCGGTCCCTGAGGGAAGAGATGCAGTAATTAAATGTTGATGATAGTGATTAGCCGTTCCCATGGGAACCTCTCTCCCTCTTCAGCGCGCTGACTCTCAGTGTCAAGCGACCGTGATTTCGCATGTGGCGCTGCCTGTGAAGGAGGGCCGCGGGGCTGGAGGGTAGACACACGAGTTTGAGCTGTAAGTGGCTCTCCTGAGTGACTCACACACCAGGACTGATTCATTTAGATACACACACACACACACACACCAACACTTCAAAGTAAGCATGCACACAAGTATTCAGAAACACACACACGAACGACGGTCCACTGACACATGCAGCACATGCATACGTCATGGAACACATGCTTCCACACGTCGCCTAGTGATTTCCCGCTGTCCCAGGACATCAGCATGCGTAGCCTCAGTTGACCTTTGTCCAGAGGTCATCCTAACTTCTGAAACACGTGGACGGTAGGCTACGTCATTGCCCCAAACATGTCAATATTAGGCACCTCAGATTTATCTAAACCTACATAGGCCTGTAGCTTAATCCCACAGAGAAATAAATGATTGTGTGTGTGTTTGAGTATGGAGGAAGGAAGGCCTTATAGAATGCCAGATTACAAACCTCATAATCTCCTAATCCGAACAACGATACAAAAGATGTAAGATTGCAGTAGTCAAGCAAACAACTTGTTTTAACCGTCATTGTTTTAATCTGAAGCCTGTCATGAAGGGGAGGAGGGGAATAACAGGAAGAAAGAAAGAGCTGACACAAGGGTGGGCATGTGGTCATGGAGGATGGAGATGGAAATTAAGAGATTATGACATCACTGATACGTTGTATCTTGTTTATCCCAAGGACTCCTGGCATTGTTATTCCATTTTAAATCCACTTATTCCAAAACGACAATGTTGCATGGAAATAATTTAGGTGAAATAGTAGCACCTGGGACAAATCCTTTTGTAAATACCTTCAAAGAGGCTACCTGGGGTGTGTTATGTTTACTGAAACAGGCTACCCAAGTAGGGTAAAATGAGTTTACCCATTCGAACAGTCCAAAAACAAATGCACCTCAAACTACTTTAGACTGAAATGTTAACACTTGACCCAAAGTTTTCCAAAGAAGAACAAAAAAATACAAATAAATGGTAAACAAACAGTTGTGTCCATTGATCGTGATTGTGGCCCTGTAAAAACGTTTTTTTTTTAATGATTTGATGAATTTATTTGATCTGCATTTAGATAACTTTAGACAACAAACAACAATGAATGCAGTGTTAAAATTACCTTTCGATGCCTAATATGGAAAATAAATCCACTACAGGGAATCAGGTTCAGAATCAATTGGTTAAATTGATCTATCAAATAACAGTCCGTGTTTCTGCTTTTTGTTGGACGCTCTCAAACAGGTGGGCGCCATGCACACACTTGTTTAAGCCTGCTGTAGGTAGGCTACGTGCATGCAATTATCTAGGTTAATTTGGCCCAAGGGACTGTTTCTGAATATACAGGAGAAAATACATAGCCTACCCCCAAAAATGACAGACTTTACAGGCTAAACTTGGATAAGAGTTTGCTTGATAACCGACATTTTAAATCAGTAAGCTATTTTTAATTATTTTTTAATTATTTAATAGCCTAAATTATTCTTCTGGTGTTCCTGCATTTTTGGCAAAGACTGATGTTCCACATGAGCCAGTTAGATGATTGGCTGATTGTAAGGCTTTCGATTTTTTACCATTTGAATGTCAGCGACCAAAAGCTCAATAAGTATCAAGAGAGTAGGAATTAGTTTAATTGCCAAATAATTGTGTAGGCTATAACAGTTTTCCTTTCAATTCTTGAAATTCAAACACTTTGAATTATGCTCAAAATGATTGATAGGCTACACATACTACAGATTAAATAAAAATGTATTTGTGATTGGTGTATTGGCTATTGATGTATTGAATTTTTCTTAGACAATTGAAAAATAAAAACATGTAGATAGGTTTGTTTTAGTGTAGCCTACAGAACACTGTGGCACTAAACAACTGATGTGATTTATGTTTAGCCTACTAATGCAAACTATTTATAGGATTTGGAGACAAACTGAAGTTTACGGTAAGTCGATTTGTGTTGAATAGCCAAAAATAAGATAAACGTCAAGTGCGAAGGTATGGATTACAATAGTCTACTCACCTTTTAATTAGGATACACTTTCGTAGACCCACTTGCAATATTGTGTTGACTTTGTCCTGCCGGGGGGGAAAAAACGTTTCACATTGTTCAGCCTCGTTCAGCGTTGTCTAGTGCAAACTCCTCATTACACGCCATGTAAAATGTTTCACGTTTCATTGTCTATTAAATCAATTCGAAATCCGGCAAACTAGCACCCAGCCATTCTTTCCTAAAAACGAAATTTCTCCATCACTACGGCGCCCTCTCTCTCTCTGTCTCTCTCTACGTGGGAGCGCACTTGACTCGCGACTTCAAGAGCTCATATCATTGTGTGCTCGCATGTCTGTGTGTGTCCCCGTGTGTGGGAGAGAGAGGGCGGGAGGGATGGAGCCGCTTGTCACTTTAATTATGTCCCCTTTTATGTGGAGTGGTGTTCTTGAAACTGTGGGTGTGCATCCCTATTATTTCTATCAGCACGGACTTATATTAGAATAATCTCCGGTTGCTTGCAGTTAGGTCAATTCAGATAGGTGGACTAGAGTGACTGAGTTTCAGGCTAACACTAAATCTAGACCTAACAGTGGTAATCAAATAAGGCAAATAGAATCATTTGGTTTGACCACAATGCATAATAAGGGTCTTTATTTGACAGTTTGCATATTTTGCGTGAAAACCTTGATAGTGTTTTGATTTCAATTAACCAGTGCAAAGTGCTGAAATTAAGCAGAGAAAAAGTTGATCTTCCTCGAAAAAACAAAGAGACATAACTTACTGAAGGACGGGATGATGGAGAATAACTCAAATGTGATATCTCTAAGTTACATAATCATAAAAACGAGACGTGACGTAATTGTGTATAAGGTAGGCTAATAGCCACACACACATACGAGGCTCAAAGCTAGGACCTTCCATCAGTATCCCTGCGCACTTGGCTCGCCTGTCACACTGAGTTAGCATCCAGTATTAGCAATGCTAACAAGTATCAAGCCCCACGTTTGCATCCTCTTTTAATATCCTCCAGTGAATGGATGATTCATTTCCTGATTATATCGACTTCAAACGGTGAAAGTGAGAGATGTCTGTGGATGAACATGGTTAATTTATCCAAATGTACTGATGTTCCTCAAAGATTATCAATCACTTTTTCCAGAAGGTTAAAGTTGTGTCTCCGGCCTTTCACAGTTTGATAACATCCCCCTGCAATTGAAACAAATCTAGCTGGATGTCTAACCATTGCAGCCATGTCAGAGTCTGAGTGGTCTGAATCCGCTTGGCTCCTTAATACTGGCAGCCATGTTGGATTTAAAACCAGCCACTCCCACAGATGAAAACAAAGAGTTCCCTGCAGTAAACAAGCAATAATACTCATATAGATCTATGACCAGATCTCGTACACACAGACACCGTTCTGTATAGTTCCTTATTTCAGGCCTCCTCAAGATGTTACTGGCGATTCTACACAACTTGATAGTTTCTATGGAAACCCCTTCGCCTGCTCTCTTTCTCGAACAAACATATTTCCAAATCATACCGCTGAGGCAGTGTATTTTTGAAACCTGTCCTCGGTGAGAAGAGGTGGGTGTTCCACGTCCACAGAGGAGCCAGGAGAGAGAGGAAGGGAGAGGGATAGAGAGACAGAGAAAGACAGAGGAGCCAGGAGAAAGAGGAAGGGAGAGGGAGAGGGATAGAGAGACAGAGACAGACAGAGAGCCAGAGGGAAACAGACAGAAACAGAAATGTGCAGAGCGAGATAAGAAAAAAAAGGGAGCAAAGAGTAGACAGAAGTGAGACAGAAAGAGTATAAGAGAAATGGAGAGAGGGAGAGAGAGAGAGGGTTCATTAAAAGACAAGAGTTGACCATGTGAGTTTGGGGTCAGATGACAGAAGACACTGGTAGGTATAAGTTAGGTGTGGGTGTATAGGACTGATATTGTAGGTGGAAATCCAAGAAAACCATGAGATACGTATGATTATTAAAGGCATTTTTGTGCCCTTTGTTTACTGTGTTCATAGCTTAGCCTTGTGTGGAAGCAACAAGATAGCCAGACAAAGTCTTACAACAATTCATTAAGTAGGCTACATGATTTTTAGTTTCTGAAATATTGACAAAAAAATGCTACAAAATGAAAGCAAATCCTATTTATTCCCTTTTGGTTTCATATTTAAAAAGGAATTTGTGATGTTTTTAAACCACGCTAGCAGTGTTTTTGATTAGATCTGTATGTATTTGTTAGGCATGTGCCGGAAAAGGACCAAGAATTTGTGCATTCTTAGTGATCTGTAGGAGTTTCATAAAATTCTATTGGAGTCTAGGTCAAACTAAATATATATTTGTAATTGTTTCATAGGATAGACGTATCATGGGCCTACTATATCATTCCTTAAGGATGCTGAGTAGGCAATACTCACATCTTTAATCAGCACAAAGAACGTCAGGGTTTCAGTTAGTTAGGCCTATGCACTCGATCTTCTTTAGCCATTACAACACTGTTGGCCTGAAAACCGATGTGCATAGAACATTGTTTTTCACCAGCCCCATAGGTGAAATCCTAGCCATGTAAAGGAAAACCAAGCCTCCAAAAGACCACCCCTTCTGCCAAAATGACCGTCTGTGTGTGTATTAATAGCCACTAATCCGTTCAACTCCTCGGTGCCAGACAAGATACTAAGACGCTATCAGAAGCACACCTTACTCAATGCATTTCTGAACAGTAAGCCTATCTGTTTTCAGCTATCTTCTGAGCCAACAGCATCTCTTCTCGCTTAAATGTCCCAGCAGTCACAAGAGATTTCAATATCAACAACTTAAATTTGCGCCTGAAGGCAGTTGTGAGGAAGAACTCTAGCTTTTTAGAAGTGTGACTTGTCACTGATGTGGAGAAATGTGTTTTCTCTCAGACTCTGTAGGCTCATTTGGTAACTCCCGGTTGTAAGTGACGCGAGCCAATTGTAGAAGCCAATTTACTTGGAAGCAGGATGCGTGCTAGTTTTTTACTCCCCCAGCAGAACCAGGTCAATATGTTTTGGGAACGGTGAAGGAGAGAACGGCCCGCCAATCTCTCCCCGAAAATGAATAATTCACAGATATATTTAGTTGTTGGCTGAATATAGGACAAACTTACAATATACGTACTTCGTATATTGTGTTTGTAGTGGTTCAACTTAATCAGGGCGTAGCAGCAGGGGCGTCGTTCGACCCTTTTTACTGGGGCACGTGCCCCAGTATAAATCTGCTGTGCCCCAGTAAAATCTAAAGTTTGAGTTTTGACAATTAAATTTATTAGTCAGTGCATTCATTTAGATTGATAATCCCGTAATGTACACAGTATCCCAATCAACGCTTTTAAAATCAAAGCAGTTAAACCGAAAACACAAACCGATGCACGCACAATTCCATGACAGCGCCCTCTTCTGAGCTTGCCAAATAGCCCCTGCAGCACGCACACAGAAGTCCAGGTGTCGGACTCGGCACACAAGTCAGAATTGAGGTAGGCTAAGAAAACATTACAAAACTGAAGAAAGTTTCTAAATGATAGGCCTACCGATCATCTTATTTTGACTAAAACATAAAAACAAAATTACATGAAACTCAAAAAACAGTATTTGCGCTCAAATGAATGAGAAAGAAATGTGCGCGCTCGCATTAACTATTGATGTCCCTGCCAAAGCTGATATCAAACTTGCGTCCCTGAACTGTTGTATGTTGGGTTAAGCAAGGGGAGTTTCTATAGCCTAGTAGTGCATTGTGCGCAGCAAGCTTGAAAGAAAAAAAAGGGATATGAATTAGGGGCCTGTGCCCCAGTAGAGTTTTATGTTTAACAACGCCCCTGACGTAGCATATAGCAGATTTTTCCCCCTAGAGAATGGACATGAATAGAAAGATTGAAGAGAGATGTTTTTAGCATGCAAAGCAGATTTAGAAAGAACTCCCACCTGCCATGGGTCACAATTGAAATAAAAAGTAAAAAACAGGACTAAAAAAGTTAGGCAGACAGAGATGCTAGAGGTCAGTTGGATGTGAGACTGCCACCATTTTGGAGTCACGCAGTTCAAACAGGGAGAGGGAGAGAGGGTGTATGATGTAAGAGAAGAAGCTATTCCAGTTTTATGCAACTACGTCAATTGCAAGGCACCAAGACATGGGCTGTGTTTTGACCTGGGATAAAAAAAAACTATTTCCAGTATTTAAACTTCCTCCCATCCAGTGAATTGAGGCATGTGTGTTTGTGACAAGTTTCAAGAGTGTGTGTGCGGGGGCTCTGTAACAGTCTGTGTTACCTAGAATTTGCACAGGAAACATGAATAAATGTTTGGTAGGTATGTATCTCTATACTTGGGGAGAAAAAAAGCACTAAATGATAACATGGGTTACATCTAAAAATACGAACAGTATCCCATTACATCACGTTCCATTACATTCATTAAAATGTATTAAGAGTTTAGTCAACTCCCCTTGGTATAGATTGGGAACTTTTTGTCATCATATTTCCATGGTTACTGAAACCGCTCTAATCATAGAAACTGTTACCGGAGCAACTAAGTGTAGCTCGCCAAGTGGGACGCTTATAAGAAAAGGACATTTGCCCAAACGTGAACTATACAGCAGCACAACCATATCAAAAACCTAATTAGCCACTGGAGGAATTAAATGTGAGCTTTGTAATCCGGTGGCTTTCCTAATTGTTAGGTCTAAGAAATGTATTAAAACAACAAAACAAGGGTGTAATTAATCATCAGAAGTTTAGGACACAATTTGAGTTTAAATTTAAACACTCCACCACTGTGATAAATCAGACCTGTTCTGGTATTTAGAACACTCAAAGGCCTCCAGCCTTCACCTATAAACTAGCTGTGGAATGGAGGCCCAAGATGCAGCTATAAATACCCTCATCATCTACGTTCCGGAAGTCTACTGTGCATTCAGGGCAGGTGAGAATAGACTTCCTTGTGAAATAGTGTTTCTCTGTCATTGTGTGTGTGCGCATGTGTTGCCTCGACCTACACAACCAGACACCATGTCAAGATTACTGTCCCCCTCTTGTGGCGTCTGTTATCCAGTGATGTCCCCGGGTCCCTGTTCTCCCACTGTGTACTAATGAAGCAAACACAATAGCACATCGATACCATTTCAGAGTAACAAGCCACAGGCAAATACACTTGGGAGTCAATACAGCAACTAAGTCTTTTTCTCTTCAAACTGAATACGCCTCGATGGCCCCCTCTCGACTTTGATGATAAAAACAGAGCAACAACGTGGAATATCATTCTCTGATTGTTTTCACTGTGCTTGGTTTTAATGGCGGGGCAAAGAGTCGTTGCACAGCACCGCATTTGAAAGCTAATCGGCAATTCCTGTCAAGGTATCCATCTGGGAGACAGGCCCACCATATGACATCTGGCAGGTGAAGCAGGAGCCTTATTCACCCTCTCTACAGTTGATATTGGATACACACCATGTTGAGGCCTTGTGAGAGCCAATAGATGTTTCCATGTGACAAGAGAAATAGCTACTAGGGGTGGTCTGGTCATACCAGTTTCATTTTTACCTGGGATGGTGGAGTGTCAACGGCAGAATACCCTAAAAGAAGTTAGCAAGGCGCACGTCCGTTCGTCATTGAATGAAGAATTCCTAACCACATGGCATGAGGTAAAGTACATGTCTATCGCAAGGAAAGTTTTGAATTGATTGGTGAGGTGACTCGTGACATTTTGAGTTTCTGGCGTTTACAAGAGTACTGTAGGTCACTGTGTAATGGTTATTTGGTGTCACCTCTATCCATCCAGAGGTGTAAAAGTAAACCGTTGGTAATGGTGTGTGTTTCACACACTCGCTATCTTGTGCTTCACTTCAAAGAACGCTCACCCATACCAGAGATGGAGTTACACTTTGTTAACTACTTAGGAAGCTACAGTGTTTCCTTGTCTCAGGTAACATACTCGAACACAAACACTAGCCACAAACACACACATCCCTACAAGTAGGTTTGCATATATCCAGGTAACCACACTCAAACGTGACACAACATTGCATATTCTCTCATATAACAGCACTGCATTATTTTATGATGAGGTGGCAGAAGATCTGTAATCCCAATGTGCCACTTTTGTATAGGTGGACTTTGTATCGTGCCTCTTGTGTTGAGGCAAGCCATTTGAGGACAACAGGGGTGTTCTGTGGGCTCTGGAGGATCCGTCATGGCTTTCTCTGGCGGTGAGGACTATTACTGCCGGCAGTTTCTACCCAACGCCTTTGACCCCTCCCGCTGTGGCGCCTGCCTACGGCCCAGTCACATGCACCTGAACTCTACCCTCGCCCCAACCTCTCAGGTGAGCTGTCTAGGACCAGATAGTGTTTTCGGTTCGTAGCATTTTTTTGAAGAACTTTTCATCCCCTTCAAATTATGACTAATGGACATGATTTGCTCTTAAACAAAAGTAAGCACCACTTACTTTACACTATACTGTGAAAGTAAGAGGTAACCCTTGAGATCATTTGCAGAATAGCACTTTGGAAATGTGCTATTCTGGTCAATTTACTTGACCTAAATCCTTACTGACTTGGAATAGAAGTCCGACTGACAGTGATGCACAGAAAAACTTTGAATCGAAACCAAACCAAAGGGATCTTGGGTCACCAAGTACGGACAAGGTAACAGGGGACTGTCGAAGCCCGGGGTGACGTTTGATCCTATCATTAATTAATGATGAAGCATTGTTTGCAATCTACTGGGAATGGCAGGTCATTTAATATTTCCCACCGACATGTGCACACCTGCTCCAACGCACCACCCTGACCTTCTTGAGCAATCTTAAACCAACACAACAAATAAAGTACAATTCATCTTCAAGTAATTTTCTCAAAGTAAATGTAATATAAAAAATGGATCCAAGAATCTTCCAATACACGCCTACACACAGCACAGTCGAGCGAGTCACAAGGTCATGACAACAAGGAACATATGAATACTGCCGAGTTGAAAAGAAAGGCTAGAAATAGAAGAGGGATGATCAAGATAAGGTCGAAAAAGAGTGGTGGGTGGTTCTGGTAATGCAAAGGCACCAGAGCAATGAAATAATGATGAGCACGGTCAGAGACTAGGTTGAGTTACCGACAGCTCTCTCCTAATGTATTGGCTGAGACGAAGTGAGAGAGAGAGAGAGGGAGAGACAGAAGGAGGAGGAGAAGAAAAGTTATTTCAAGATTTTGACAGAAGGTGTTGGAGGAGATACGAGTAAGGGAGCAATTTAAGTAAGTGAACACCCACATTTCTCAAATTCTTTATCAGCAGTTCAGGAAGACATTTCTTTCGGATGGTGTTTGTTTATTTCTTGGTATTGTGCTGTAAGTATGAAAGTATTTTTGTGATGTAACTAGAAAGTTTTCCGTTGTCTTGTCTAATGATATAGGTTTGTTATTGGTTGTTGATACTATGGTAGAACCTTTGTGACATTTCACACTTTTAAAAGGGATATACAAATACATTTTACTTGTTATTTTTAGTAACTTAATAATGCTGCTACACAGCATAACTGTTTGTTAATATATGTTCAGGATACAAAAGTACAATTATCCAATATATGTACACAGTATGTAAAGTACAATATACTGTACCAAATGTCAGACAACTTGAATTTAAAGCCAATATAATTCAATTCTTGCCAACTCTAATCCAGGACTCATTGACAAGTTTGACATTTCATGAATTACTAATGAGAGGTCAGAATGTGTCACATTCCACCCATCAGGAAAACTGTGACTTCCAGTCCAGTGTGACCTCCAATGATGTCATCGAAAATAACTGGAACTGTCAGGAGAGTCTGGTGCACACTCTGAGCCCTGAGTGGGACCTCAGTCTAGGTGACACTGACTCTCTGTGTAGGTGAGTTTGTCTCAGTAGTTGGTTAGTGATTAAGTGATTAACACTGCATGGCAAGCGATATTAACACATTAGCTATATTAGTAATGAACGTCTTTAGTTACCACAGCATATATTAGCGTACTGTGTGTCATGTGTCCACTACCTTGCCTTAGCTCCCAGGACCAGGAGGACTGGCCAGAGAGGAGTGAGTCCTCCAGCCCAGAGGGGTGCTGTGAGGGTCAGCAAGAGATGACCCGGCTGGACCCTTCTCCCCACAGAACCGGCAACGCCTCCTGGATGGAGGAGAACAGGGGCAGGGCAAGGTCCAGGCGACCTTCAGGTCAGGTACACACACGTGCATAAATAGGACATAGACATGCAAACACTTCCACTGGTCTCGAAATGTCTTTTGTACTGTTCCATTATGTTTGGTACTTATCCTCCTGCCATAACTTGAAGATGCAATTCTTGGCTTTTTCAGAAGCAAGAGGGGACAGAGAACGAGAGAGTGGCTACTTCTCTCCTGACCGCAAAGGTGAAGGCAGTTCACATAGGGAGGACGCCCAACCCCAACGCCCATACCGATACTACGAGAGAGGACACCCCCTCCCAAGCAACCACAGCCCAGAGCCCAAGGCATGCGTCCCCTACCGGAACCGGAATCTTGGAATTCCTTCCCAAAGGAGGGACGCTGGAACCTTCAACCAGGAAACCTGGAGAAGCGAGTCTCCGCAAAGGTACATACATCGTTCCAATTTCCGGCGGGGGACTGATTCCCGAGGACAGGGAAGTCCAAGTTCTCCAAGTCCTAATCGTTCTCCAAGCCCCAACCGCTACAAGCTAGCAGAATGTCCCGAGTCATCGTCCCGACGTCGGAGTTCCCAGTCCAGAAGCAGAGCTCCATCTCAGGGTCCCTCGCACGCTCCGTCTCGCCACCCGTCAGGAAGGTCCAGTCCATCGCATAGGCGAGGCTCTGTGGTGTCCGGTCCCGCCTCCCCGGCTCGGCACACGCCCTCCTACAAACGTGGCGAACCCGCACATGTGCGGACCAATGGCGCGGACACTTTCCAGAGAGGGCATGGCCGTGAGTCGAGACGGCCCTCCCACGCCTCCAATGGCCACAGTTTGGACTCTGAAAAACTGTACCGCAATCTAGACTCTATCTCTCGACGGGGATCGTCGGGCTTACCGCCAGATGGCTATGAGGGTGCTCACAGTCCAAGGCCCAGAATGAACATGAACAGTTCCACCAATACTCGTTCTCGAAACAGCCGTGAATGCTCACCCCCTAGGAGTGGTTATGGTACAAAACACCACTCCCCGCAAAGGGAAACCCCTTCTGTCAGGGATACCAGACCTGACACAGCACACAGCTACTCAAAACGAGTCTCAGAAGGATATGGTGAAAACAATCCCAGCCCGGCTGCTCAGAGTCCCTGGCATGGCTCCTCCCATTCCCTGTTAAGCCCCGCCCCATCCCGAAACTCCTCCCCTTCTGGGCGGCCCTTGGACTCCAAGCTTCTCACGCACTCACTGACGACCCACGCCACCACCATGGAAACGGACAGCAGGGGCACCGATAGGACCAAAAGTAACACAAGGCGAGGCCTGGAGGCCCTACTGACCTCTGAACCCAAAAGGAACCCCGTGGAGACAGAGGAAGTGGGGATGACCATTGAGGACTACATCATCCTGGCTGACATCCCAAGGTGCATATTGGGGTACCATTTACTAATCCATGTCTGCTCATGGGAGTTGTAGTCCTTATCCGTTTAGTAAGAAAGCAAAGAAGTGTTTTGGTGCATTTTGCAGACATTTTCATGTTTGACACCCCCAGGACCATCATGGAGTCAGAGGAGGAGACGCCAGGGCTGAGAAGGCGGACCCAGAGCCCAAGCCCCCAGAGGTTGGAACGAAACCATGTTCCCAGGTGCGTATCTACTGGACCTCTCAGAATGGTCAAACAGGAAGGAGATTGCATGAGCGATACACAACAAAAACATGGCTTAGGGTTGTTATTTTGAACAACTGTCTCTTAACTGAAAGACTCATTTTAAATCTATCTTTTGGTTAAATCAAATAAACAAATGATGTAACTATACTTTGTAAACATACACTTGGTGAATAATCCCTTTCTCATGATTACCAAAATCTCAAGATGCTGATCATCTCTCATCAGACACTGTAAACCTACATTACTGTAAACCTAAATTACTGTAAGCCTATATACTGCAAGCCTTACAGTGTACACATTGTATAATCTTGTGTTCAAATCTTCATTCATGACAGCATGTTGCTGGGTTCTCTTTATTTAGATATGATGATGAAATGGATGGCTACAGTTTGAAGGCTGAGACGGATGAGAGGGGGAGAGGAAGAGAGAGAGGAAGAGACCGGAGGGAGAGAGAAAGGGAGAAATTCAGAGATTCTCAGGATGGGCGATATTCTCAAAAGCAATCTACAACAGACCAACACTTCACTAAGGTTGGCACAAATGCGAAATATTAAATGTTAACAATTTGCCTTGACGGGATACTTATGATCATTACAAAATATGATGTCCATAACTATGATGCATGTGCCATCACCCATTGCAGAGCTCAGATCATTCAACACTGAAGGCCCAGAGATCTTCAAAACCACGAGAAAAGGTCCTTCCTGAGCACACACAAACACAGGTAAGTTCACCTCTAGAGATGTATTAAAGTTATCTTGGTATGTGCTTCCGATCAAATAGATACTGGCTCTGCCTGCAAGCACAGCAAGTAGCTACATGTGGGGTCCTTTCGTCGACGGTGGGGCGCCCAGGGAAATGCCTGTCACATATTTCCTGTTGCTCATATAACTGACCACATCAGAGGCATGTCAAGTTGTGATTCCCCCCACCACAACCATCAACACCATCCCAACCTTCCTAGCACCCCCATAAATGTAGTTCACTTTCCCATATAGCCTGGGGCCGGCCCTGGTCTGTGCATTTCTATTTTGAGAGGCTCAAAAATCTGGTTCACAAATTTGGTAGCCTATTTCAGCTGAAAGTTTGAAATGAAGCTCCGCCTTCGTTGTCAATAGCCCTATCAATGCAGTTCTTGAGAACCACTTCCTGAACTGTGACCAAAACAGTGCAGTAGGAAGGCCATTTAGTTGCTGTGGTAATGTTGCTTCAAGGATAACCCGAAACTAAACGGGGGTGCCCGTGCTTCTTGATCCCTATTCATGTTGTATTGCTCATGCACATGCCTTTCCTTTCTGACTAATGTAACTTCAACATGTTGGTAAGAGTTTAACTTGGAGTTTAGCTTGGATGTTGTGGTGCTTTAGGACACTTAACTTTAGCCTACACTCCTCTGTAAAGTGATTCTATTTTACAATACCTACCAACAATGTTTAATTCCAATTGGCTATTCAATGCGATTGCACTGAATTGTCTTGGGGGTTAAGTTCATATCAACATTCATTTTCCTCTTGTTAGAAATGTCTCACCTTTAAAAATCCTGAATACAATTTCTATGAAGAAAAATAGAACATTAAATTCAAATATAACTTTTGAAAAACATTGCTGTTTAAACACAGGAAACTGTGTAAAAGTCAGTTTATTGTATTATTGAACCAAATGAAAGTGCATAGGCTCATGTGACAGTGCTTTGGCCAATTGTGCTATTTCAGACAGGACAGGACAATGAGACAGCAAGATAAAGACTTCTGGAGACTGTAAACAGAACCAAAAAAGGAAAATGTTCAGTCATTTTCTCTCTCAGCCATAAATGTGACATCTCACTCCGACTTGCTGTTGGTTTAGAGTTTCAAGATGATTGTGAATGCCAAGCCGACAACAACACATTTAGAGTTTGACTTGCTTTCTTATTATAGACAGACGGGCTACACTCTTTCTAACAGTAGAAAAATCCTGCCAGAAAAGTTTGACTCTTGACTATTAATTAGTTCTGAAAGACTGAAACCAAGTTTTTTTTTTATAACCGCCTCCCTCCCTTCCTTTGTAGCCTGATCTTCTGACCCTCAAGGGCTGGATGTCCAGGCTTGACGAGAATAGAGAGGTATGATTAGAACGTCTACATTGCCACTTCCTCTACACACATGCACGGTCTTACTTGTATCCTATGTCATCCCATCTATCCTATCTATTTCATCAAGCATCTGAAAAAAGACTACAGCTGGAGGACAATATTGTTTTGACTATGTTGTTTTGAACATATACACTACCGATGAATGCAAGCGTTTAATTGAATACATTTAAATGTCATTATTGAATCACGTAGCATTAGCATTACATTTGCTTTGTATTGATTTGAATGAGTTTCTTTTGTTTGTCACAGTGGAGAAAACATTGGTTTGTCTTCGGTGATTCGGTGCTAAGGTTCTTCAGAGACTCTGAAGCTGAGGAGGTGAGTCTTACCTTGATTCCCCCCTGTGCCTTGCTTCCCTCCTCTTTTCTCAAACAGCATTGGAGGAGAGGATCGGAGGCTGCTCCCATCTAACCTTCTCCTAGAACAGGTGTTGAGAAGGAGGTTAGGAAAAAGGATGTGAAGAAGCAGGAAATAGTTCTAAAACGAATACACATTTGTTATTGGACATTGCTCTCTTTTTCTCATAAGTACCTTCTTTTCCGCCGTAGTCAGATGACCTGGATGGAGAGATAGACCTCACAACCTGTGTCAACGTACAAGAGTGGGATGTGGAGAAGAACTATGGGTTCCAGATACAAGTGTGTGCATTCAGGTGTTTCTTTCTTGTTCTGCTTCATGCAGACATTCACACGAAGCCTGCACACACACACGCACACTACAGTCTGTGGGAGTTTCTTAATTTCCTTCCTGTTTGGGAAACCTCTGGAGGTTGATGTTTTTTGGACTCGTTGTTCTTCTTCTCTTGATCTTTGCTAGACAAAGAGAGCCGTGTTCACGCTCTCAGCTATGACCTCCAGGATCAGGAGGAACTGGGTGAAGGTTCTGAGACAAGCTATCCAGAGCTACCACTCGTCCAGCGTCACAGAGTGAGGATGGTAGATTACAGAGCCGAGACTGTACTCTTATTCGTGGTTAAACAATGAATCAAACGAAGATACTGACACATACCGGTGGATAGCACATGCATGCTTCTCTGTAATTGAAAGTGAAAGATAAACAGCTGCATCCATTTACTGTGAATTGCTCAAGTTGGTTACAACTATAGCTCAATGTGTTGGCAACAAAATAGTTATTTTCTATGTAGAGATGTACGAAATGTATCCATATCCTGATGATGAGATGTATATGTATCCATATCCTCTTAAATTTCTTTTGAAATGTAATAGTATCCTCTTGTCTTTCTGCTGATTCCACCCCAGCCAATTAGAATGCAGCAGCGAGAAAGAGTACTCCCTCTCTCGGCATTCGTTGTCATGCCAACCATCCTCTCAGCTCACCCGTGAGACTGGCCCAGAGAACACAGAGCAGCACGCAACGACCCGTCGACAAACTGACCATCGCTCGGACTCCTTGGATCAGGATCCAGACGCCACGCCCTCTTATTTGGGTGTCGTCAGTCAGAGGGAGGAAGGGGAGGGCTGGGACAGAGAGCAGGCCAGGCGATTGGAGGAGAGGAACAAGTGGTTTGAATCGGGAATTTCTTTCAGCGAGATGAGCAGCAGGTGGGACTCCATGGAACTAAAAAAGGGGAGTGTCCCTGTACCTGTCACTCAGATGGACCCGGAAGTCATCAAGAAGTGGGCAGAGTTTGAGAGTCTGTCATTCCGGGATGTGAGTGCGCAGTCTCTGATTGGTGCACAGACCAGTCCGTCAACCACTGCCCAGGCTTTGCAGAGAGAGGTAGGAAAAGAGTTTTCTATCTTGCAACATTCAAAAATGTCAATGAAAAGATGACCTGCATACATAGCATGACTCACACTGTTTCGTTCTGGGGTTTATGACATTTCACTCATAAGGATTTGTCATACAGTCCATTGTGCAAAGTATAAACCTTTTCTACCCTTCACTCCTACCCCACATCATTCTCCTCCTACTCCTCTCCTTTTCCTCCCCTCCATCCTCTCCCACCACCCTCTCCTTCCTCATCCATACCTCTGTCCCCTTCTCTTTCCTTCTCTCCCTCTCTTCCTCTCTCCCACACTTACCCTCTCTTCCCTCTCTCCTCCCCTGCTTCCTGTCCACTTCCTTCCCTCTCTCCCCCACCCTCTCGAGGCCCTCTCCCTGAGGGAGCAGGTGGAGGGCCTGAGGAGGGAGCGTGTGGCCATGGGGACGGTGGTGGAGGTGGGAGTGGAGGAGGGGGTGGAGGTGACGGTGGACAGCCCGTGTGGGCCCGGGGCCCCCTGCAGGGCCAGGCTGAAGGCCACGGAGGAGGCGCACCGTCAGAGCCTCCGGGAGCTGCAGGAGAGACACGCCAGGGAGATACGTGAGCTGGAGAGAGAGAGAGACCGGCTGCTGCAGGAGGAGAGTCAGGCCACCGCACAAGGTAAGGTTTCGACATGATATTTCCTGTTTTCATCATGTTTCATTTACAGTATCCCTTTTTGTATTTGATGGAGGGATGTGTTCCATAATGTCAGGATACAGTTTGTATCTCTCGTGTTTGTCGCGATAAATAACCCTTACATAATGTTATATAGCTCCAAACAGCTCATGGTCCTCTTTTTTTTCTCTTTCATTGACTCTTCTCTTCCCCGTCATTTTTTGCGGCCATATTTCTGTACATTGAAGCTGTGGAGGCTCTAAAGAAGGCCCACCGGGAGGAGCTGGAGAGGGAGGTGGACAAGGCCAGACGGTTAGGGGGCGGAGTCTCTAACCTCGAATCAGGACAGCAGTACGTTTTCCTGTGCCAAACCACCAGTGTGAACTTACTGTGACTCGAAGAGGAGGGGTTGGGTGCTGACTTTGTAATGCAATAATAATCTCGGCTCTATGGGTTTCTTTCTGTTTGCATGTACCCGTGTATATATGTACATGTGTTTGCGCTTACGTGTGTGTGTGTGTGTGTGTGTGTGTGTGTATGTGTGTACATACCAGCTCCCGTAAGGATTCCCTCCACAGCGAGCTTGATGTCCTGTCAGAACGTTACTCCCAGAAGTGTCTAGAACTGAGCAGGACGGAGCAGAGCTGTGGAGACAGACAGACAGACCTGGGACGGAGAGAGAGAGAGATGGAGCAGCTTCGCAGAGAGAACCAGGTCAGAGAGCCGAGGAAAGGGAAGAGAGAGGAGGCGAAAGGAACTAGAAAGCGGCGCACAACTTTAAGTCCTTCAGTCACTTGCACATGTATCTCAGTTGAATTGGTGAAACTCACTCCTCGGTTTAACCCTTGTGTTATCTTCGGGTCATTCTGACCCATCAGTCATTGTGACCACATACAAAAACAAAGTGAAGCATTTTCTTTTAACTGTTGGGCTGTCTCAGACCCCCCACATTGCAAAGGTTAAAAGAAAATTATTTGTATTTGTTTTTGTATTGGGTAAAATTGGGCAAACACAACGATGGTTCGTTATGAACCTTTGGGTCATGTGACCCGAAGGCAGCACAAGGGTTAAAAACCGCCCACCCGCTCCACCGAAAAGCTAGGTAGCCGGATAAAGAGATGTTTAGAGGGTGCCATTGTGTTTGTGAGTCAGAGGACCCAAGTTCACTGTGGAAAGATTGGGTGGAACTACTGACGAGCAACGCAACAGCACTAACAGACACCTTTGCACCATGTAGTATACAAAACATGTTCTATCACATGTACTACCTTCTGAACACATTCTAGAGTCTTTTTAAAAGTGTTTTTCAAATAGACTGTGTCCTCTACCTGTTCCTCTCAGGAGCTGAAGGTGCGGCTGGCTGAGGAGGTCAGTCGCATGCGCTATTTCATCACGGGTCAAAGGTCAGGGTCCGTCTCCCCCGGCAACTGTGAACGAAGTCCCTCAGAACTGGAGGTATGGAAGAACTGAGAGAGTGATTCCATTGTACTGATGGAAGCAGATGCGTCTGTTTCTGGCTGATTGGAGTGGAGCAGTGTATCTGTGGTTGGTTACATTCTGGTGGAATACTTAATGCCATCTGGTGGCCAAATATGTTGCAAACGTGTCATGAAAACAAATTGTCCCCAATGCATTTCTAAATTTAACCACCCACTGTATGTAGGCTATGGTTATTTCTAACCATGCAACATTGGATGGTTGAAGATCAGTGCTATGGTTTGTGATGATGGTAAACATGATCCCACTCAGAGGTATTCAATCATTGCATAGCACTTATCTGTCAAATATATTTATTTTGCTATCACACAAAATACGTATTTTCCTATCATGCCTCAGATGGAGTTGCGGGCCAAGGATAATGAGATCCAGTATCTCCAGAAAGAAATCAGCTGTCTACAGTCTGAGGTGCTGTCTCTGACAAAGGTGGGTGTCAAATGTTTACCTGTTCAGCATAACATTTTAAAATGCTACCATTAAGTCATTCATATCTCATATACTCACTGTCTGCCCTCTACGTGATTGCATCCCCCCCATCCCAGGAAAAGGAGACTGCATACGACCGCTATAAAGAAGCGTATGTGGAACTGAGCGGAATGAAAGGTCGCAGCCAATTGGAGATGGGCTCCCTCAGGGAACACCTAAGACTGGCCAATGCCGCACTGCAGGAGGGGGCTAGAGACAGCTGATTTGCTGGGGGGGAACTTGCTGACACTTGGGTGAACCATCCTTTTAAGAGGGCAACCAGGAAGTGATCAAAGGTCAGTGGCATTAGTCGACACTGACTAGGCCTGGTCGTGGTTTGAGTTACCAGGCCTAAGATGCTTGAGTAACCATGATTGAAAGGAGAACCCAATGCAGAAATGTAACCCGAGGGATGAAGACAAAGCACAGAAGAGCGAGCACTAACAGTACCTTGTGTTTCCACAGACTCGTTTATTGAGTTTAAGACACATGCAAACAAGAGTGAAGGCCTAGTCGTGATTGACCTCACAATATTGAAATAAAATATCTTTGATATGAGGTGAGGATAAAGGAAGATGAAAGAGGGAAGGCCATGGAGTGGTGCAGCAATCTTCTGCCACGGGAAATCTCTCTCCTTCCTTGTATTGGCATGCCATCATGACTGCATCGTGCACTGAAGGGAAAAATAAAAACATTCAATCCACTTTCTTGCATTTTAATATCTACCTGTAAATTATCAATGACACATGCACCATGATAGTATTACATAGTAAACAACTGATTGAGGCTTGACTGGGCCAGACTAAAGTAGGGTTTAGGCTACATCTTTCAGAGAACAGTTCTCAATTAAATTATTACAACTTGATGTCTGTCACTTAATCTAACTGGGTTATGCATCACATATGGAACACAGATTCCAATTATTTTCTGTTTCCACTGACCTGAGTCAGTCGGCCATTTAGTCGTCATCGTCGTCATCTTCTGGGACAAAGATGTCGTGCTCTTCCAACAGAGCGGCGAAATTCTTACTGATCAGAGTTCCCACATAGAGGAAAGGCACCACCACAGCTGTCATGCGGATGAGTCCAAAAGACGTCTGAAAGACAGAACAAATTAGGCTAAATTAGTAATGTTAACAATTCCATAGAAACAAATGCAGCACACCTCATTCGTTTTCTGAACTGTCAAATAGGCTACTGTAAAATGCCTATACCCACGCTCCTTCGTATTACATTTAGTGATGCAATTACAGGACGTCGTTAAAGGAATTTGCTTAACGATAAAAGCATATATTTTTTTTATTTGAGTTTTCAACCCATTTTAAGAAAATAATATCTACTTACTTCCGCGTTGTTCACTGAGTTATATAAACATACGTTCATTGGCTCCCGCAAATGTCAGGCCAAATATATTAAATGCCATTGGCAAGAGTGGTGTCAATCGAAACCAAGACACGCCTGCAGTATTATGAACCTCCCACTTCATTCCTATTTTCTGAATCCTGACGGTAGTAGGCCTACCAAGTAATAAACACTCACTTTGTCAGGTCTGGGTAGAATAGTGCCAGAACTAGATGATACCACAGTCCGGCATGGGGTAAACTTCGATATGTTCGTTGGTTTCAGACCAGATTTGCGGCTACCTATGGCCGTATTTCTCGATACAACCTGCCTCGAAAGTCGGAAGACAGTCGTCGCCATATTTCCAGTTTACAGTGTAGGGTGGAATTGTATTGTGGGCGTGTTTATGCGCGTTGCTGCAGAATACCATGACTACGTTCAACACAGTGAAAATTATAAAGTCCATAGTTGTTCAGATAAGACAGTACCAATACATGTTATGTTCAATATCCTAATATATCATAATTTTAATGTAATTTAAAATGGACATTTTAAACAAACGTCACATTTTCATGAATTTGTTACGTTTTCTTTACGTAGCCTAAATAATGATAAATTGTCGATCATCCAACCAGGGCGCGAGGACTGCAGCACTTCCTAGAGGGGGCCAGCGGTAAAGAGCGCGCACAAGAAAGAGGAAGTCGAGAAGGGGCTTTGCACACAAAAAAATATAATTTAAATGTCGGGGAGTTCATTTGGAGATTTAAAATGAATTAAGGGACTGCAAGCGATCACAAAATTACATACAATTTAGATTTTCTCTTAATTATTCAAACCTCAGAATAAAACCCGCCACTACACTTGTTTTAGTCACCCTTCGCCATACGAGTTTAGTCAAGGCGATAGGGAAGTAAGCGAGAAGGACGAGCGGAATTTCTAAATACATAATCTTACCAGCAAACAACGAGGTTGTAACCTACACCTAAACACGTTTAGATGGTAGAAGGTCTCAAGGCATCATTGAGCAACAGAATTAGCATCAACTGGTCTTCACGAGAACTTGAGATTCCCCGAGAAAAGTTGTTCGTGGAGCACGAGCCGTCAGAGGCCTGTGGTCGAGGCTGCATGCATAGACCTTCGGCGTGGTGGAGTGCCTGTGACATAAACAAGAAACATGTCGGCCCAAGCGCAAATGCGAGCGATGCTGGACCAGTTAATGGGCACAGGGAGAGATGGTGAGTATTATATTCTGCGCCCAGATCTAATATTTTTCCGTAAACACGGCATTTTCTCCTGATCATGTGTTTTTTTACCCTGCTGAGTCTTGGCTAACGTTAGCTTGCTAGCTAGCGTTAGCTACGTCAATAGAAGTGTCATGCATTGCTAGATAGCCAGCTAGCTTGATAGCTACCTGTTGGTGCTAGCTAGCCAGCTTATAGCATTAGCCAGCGAAATTTTAATCATCTTGTTACGATGGAGTCAATCCATGTCACTGGTTGTGTGGACTAGAATGTCTGTGTACCGTGTGGTCTCACGGCGAGATGTTTCCACACTGGGAATTGATAGCTAGCGAACTGCCTACCTTGCAAGCTACAATTCGAAACCCAAGTTTGTCGGCTTGCTCTTTGGAGCCAACATGCTATTCGTTTTTAAAATGAATGGGAGTCTGCTTGATAACTTAGTAAAATGACTCTAATAAGCTCCTGTTGGGATATCCCTACTGTAATACTGTAATTCTAACACGATGTGAATTATTTATCAATCTGACTGATCACATTGCAATCCGAAATATCTGCTAATGTCGTGTTTGTGTAATGTTTCCAGGGGACTCCATGCGCCAGAGAATCAAGTTCACAGACGAGCGGGTTTGCAAGAGTCACTTGCTGGACTCCTGTCCTCATGACATTCTTTCAGGCACTGTGAGTATAATATGGGTTATTTACACACACATACATACATCCTTAAGCCTTTAGCTATATAGCTGACTGGCCCAACAGTTGGTTTGTGCACGGCTCCATGTTACTAAAATATCCAATAATTAAGTCATAAAATAGTACTGCAAAGTACAGCCGTAAGATTTTCAGTGAATACACTGGTCATTAAAGTCAGGGTAGGTGATTTTGTTGAAGAGCTTTTTGTCATATTAGCAGAAATAAACGTCACATCCTGATAGTGTAATTGGTGTGGATCGGGTAAACTCACTCCTCAGGTATGTATACAGGCCACCCGTGCTTGGGATGTTGGAGGTGGCAGGTTCGATCCCAGTGACGGGCGAACGTCGGCCCAGTGTACCTCCGACGGAGGCCCGGCCACGTCAGTTACAATAGCAACCAATAAACCTAAAGGTCTGACAGGAAAATTAAATACATTCGATATCTGTGGGCGTCGCGGGACTGTAATAAATGCAACCAATCATTTTACATTTACATTTAGTAATTTAGCAGACGCTCTTATCCAGAGCGACATACAGTAAGTACAGGGACATTCCCCCGAGGCAAGTAGGGTGAAGTGCCTTGCCCTATGACACAACGCCATTTGGCACGGCCGGAAATCCCAAACCGCTCAGCCACCTGACTCCCTATTTTGTTAAATGATTGGACAGCATTGGGACCTAATGCAAGGATGGAACAGGCTGCTTGTCTGTCTACCTCCCGACAGGAGTAAGGCAGCACGTTCATTTGTTTCGGAGAGTTTGCTTTGAGAGAAGGGGTGGGATATTTGGATATGAATCCTTTCGAACTGGAGCCAAAATTGCTAGGTTTGCAAAACGTACATACCCTGCCTAATGACTTAACTTCTTTTCCAGCGAATGGACCTGGGAGAATGTGTGAAGGTTCACGACCTGGCTCTCAGAGCCGATTATGAGATTGCCTCCAAACAGCAGGAGTATTTCTTTGAACTGGACGTGAGTTCCTTCTCTGCATATTTGGGACTTCTGGTCATTGTATCTGTCGCACACTGGCCGTGGGTTATTAAATGGCAAATGGGCTCATTGACTTTTCCTCTTGATATACTTCTCCCTCTCCTGTCCTCTCTCACCCTCCTGCTGGTTGTCCCCAGGCCGCCGAGCACCTGCAGTCCTTCATCGCCGACTGCGATCGCAGGACCGAGCTGGCTAAGAAGAGGCTGGCCGAGACACAGGAGGAGATCAGTGCTGAAGTGGCTGCAAAGGTGACCACTCACCCCCCTCCCCCCCCCCCCCCCCCCCCCCCCCCCCACCCGGGCACGCACACACTTCTGAAAACAGTTTGGAGATATGTCCCGTGATGCGTTTTGCCATCCATGCCTGTTAACCCCATTTTAGAACTGCACAAACTGACTTGTGTGCCTTCATGGATGAAGGCTGTTCGTAATCTTTCCCGATAAGGCATCGAAGGACATTTTGGGCTTTATTGAAATTGGCGGTGAACTGGTTCTAACGGTGTTCTAACTCCCTCCTTCGCCCCGGCCAGGCCGAGAGGGTGCACGAGCTGAACGAGGAGATCGGCAAGCTGCTGGCGCGGGCCGAGCAGCTGGGCGGCGAGGGCAACGTGGACGAGGCGCAGCAGGTGCTGGAGAAGGTGGAGAAGACCCGTGCCATGAAGAAGGAGGCGGAGGTCAGTTGGGCAGGGTAGGGGGGGGATGCTGTCCTAGGGGCCAGGGGGGATCCCAAGGACATAGTAGCTTTGAACTCTTTTTATTTATTTATTTTCATTATTATTATTTTCAAACTGTCCCGATTCTCATTCTTCTCGACGTGACTTTTCCCCTTCAGGACGTGTACAGGAACTCCATGCCTGCGTCCAGCTTCCAGCAGCAGAAGCTGAGGGTGTGCGAGGTGTGCTCCGCCTACCTCGGTCTCCACGACAACGATCGCCGCCTGGCCGACCACTTTGGCGGCAAACTACACCTGGGCTTCATTGAGATCCGTGAGAAGCTGGACAAGCTCAGGGTAGGTCACGCAGTACCCCCCCCCCCCCCCACGCCTCTCCCTCCTGTCGACAGTACTTGACATTTCCACAAGGGGCCTGAAGGGGACTTTTTCTAAGTCTAGTAGTTCTGGGAGTAAGCGCTGGCGGTCGGTAAACTTGGAACTGTCGACTGTTTTTCGAGCAGAAAGCGGTCGTCGAGAAGCAGGAGCGCATGCGGACCCGGAGACGGGAGGAGCGCGACCGGGAAGAGGAGCGCGAGCGAGAATGGGAGCTGGAGCGCGAGCGCGAGAGGGAGACTGAGCGCGAGAGGGAGAGGGAGCGCGAGCGCGAGAGGGAGCGAGAGAGGGAAAGGGAGAGAGACCGAAGGAGGTAGGCTGTTTACCGAGTCTTTTCCAGGATTCAGTGACATGCACTAAGACATGCGCTCCTAGCATTCGATAGGCTGAGTGTTTGAGTCAATCTCTGTGTGGTTCCTTCCTCAGGTCGAGGTCCAGAAGTGGCGAGCGTTACAGGTACGCCATGGTAACCGCTATCAACATTTAGCTACCAACTCATACCGCATCAGCGATGACCTAAACTCCTCCTTTCCCTGCCTTTCCCCCCTTTCTCTCCATCTCTCTCTCTCTTCCTCTCAGGGAGGGGGGCAGCTCATCCTCCCATCACTCGAGACGGCACCGCTCCTCCCGGTCCAGGGAAGAAGGGGGCGAGCGAGACAGGGAGAGGGAGCGGAAGCATAGACACAAGGAAAGGCACCGCTCGCGCTCGCACTCCCACAGGAGCAAGAGGAAGAGGTGAGACCGCCGCCGCCTGCATGAGAGCCCCAGGCTCCGCAGCACTGCTTCAGGGACATGCCCATGACATAACCATGTCTGTAGAGCTTGCAAAGCGGTTCAGACGGTGACATATTTTAGCTGTTGCGTACGAGTTGAAAGGAGACAATGACTCGGCAATGATAAATTGCAGACAGCATTTTTATATATATAATTTTTGCTTCAGGTAGTCATTGCATGCAACGGATAACCGCTCATGTACTCAACGTACTTAGGCAAAATAATTTTTGTGTGTACAAAATGAGATGCATTGTTTAACTGTTCTTCCCTTTTGGACAACAACAACCTAAAATGAAAACCCCTTCGTAAAATTTTTATTTGAAGAGTAGAGTATGTGCTCATACCAGCCTTTAACCCACTGTCACGGCTGGTCCGGTCTGGGTTTTTACCCGATTCCCTCATCCCAACACCTCACGGTGCCTCTCCGCTGTCCCCCCAGGTCCTCCAGAGACAGAACCTCAAACACCCACGACAAAGAGCGCTCACCAGCCTCCCAGGAGCGCTGGCGGGAGGCCGGAGGGGAGGCCCACCGCAACGACCGTCCCCAGTTCCCGGGGGAGGACAGGGAGAGGTCCACTTCCCCGGAGCTGGCACGTGGGAGAGAGCGGGAGAGGTCCGTGTCCATCGAGAGAGACCGGCGCTCCAGTTCAGAGGAGAGAGAATCGGGGGAGATATAAGAAACAGAGTTTGGGGGGGGGGGGGGGGGGGGGGGGGGGGGGGGGTTCCCGGGGTCTTGCGTCGATGGGGAGGTTGGGGCGGGGTTAAAAACAAGTCTGGGAGTGTGGGTGTGGGCGTGCGGTTGGGATGTGCATGCGTGCGTGCGAGTACTGAATGTGTGTTCATGTTTAGACCGGGGACATGAATTAGGCAAGTGGGAGGGGGGGTACAAATTTGGTAAAGGAACAAGACTATTTGCAACCAGGAGAGCTGACTTATTCACATACGCAAGAAACATGGGTGTGAATTATGACTCAAAAATGTGGGTGGATGGGAATGACTTGAAAGAATTGAAAGACCGGGGAAGCTTTACTGAACATCATCTTGTGTTAATAAATTGGATATGTAGGACAAGCGAGATATGAGATGAAATGTGGGGGGGGGGGGTGGAACTTGGAACTTCTACCTTAAAAACCTCTTATTTTGTTTTAGACATGCTGTTCAGTTTTTTTTTTTAATCATCATTATGATATACAATGTTATTACCATTGTTTTTTTGCGTTCCATTGAAGAATCCGATATTTGGTTTCGTACGGGGTGTGTAGCCATGGGTTTATACACACACAGACACACACACATTTACACTCGCCACACACACACTTGATGAATACACACTCATACTGGACATGTAGAATGAAATATAGGACCTTCACAAGCATTTTAGATATTGGAGCTCTGGCCAGTGGTATTGAGTTAGTTAGCACACTCTGTCCTTTTGCTGTGAAACAAGATGGAGGTTTTGCAGGATCTGTACCTTGCTGTGCCATCTACAGTACTACAAAGTAAATAAAATGTTTGCTTCCGTTGATAACAGTTTGCGGAGTCGTTCTTGTTTGATTCTAATTGAGCATCTTAATAGTATGTTTGAGGCTGCCTTAGACAGTAGGCCTATAATACATTTAATAATACTTAAGCCTTGTGTGTGAAATGGGCATACACGGCATACTGTATACGTAGATGCATGAAGTTCATAAGTTATGTTGTATTATGCTGGACATTGAACTCCAGTTACATAGGTGGCAGTAGTGCTCCAATTACTATGTAGAAGAAGAGTACAGCGTAGACGTCAAGAAGTGATTTGCATACGACGCATATTCAAAATAACGCGCCACACTGCAAGTTGTCATGGATGGAATTGTCTCTTTTCTTGTTTAAGCAGCGCCATAGCAAGTAAATAAGCAATGATGTCTGTACTTAAGCCATTTAATAAACTGCCTGAACTGAACACAGCGAACATTTTGGTAAGTACGATGTAGCTACACATTAAGGACTAACAGCTGATAGTTAGCTACCTAGCCAGTTGTCAACAGCGAATTGACAACAAATACCGTAGTTGGAGATTTATTGATTTATTGTTTACTGTTACAGCTGGTGGAAAATGAGGAGCAGTTTCAGCAGAAGCTAGCTGACGCAATTGTGCAACAAGAAAAAACTGTCAACGTCATTGTGTGAGTGTCATATGTTCTTGTTCATATGCTACAACTTACATATACAATTTATTATTAGCTACTCTCTCACTTGCTGACGAAGGAACACAGGTAAACTGACCCGCGTGATGTTTGTTTAGGAGATTAGCTAAAAATCTTCCCCTGCCCATGGAGAATGAAGAAAGTCGTCCTCGGATAGACCTAGTGGTCTTTATCGTAAACCTCACCTCAGATCTCAGGTGAGGTCAACACAGCTTTACGTTGAGGTGGTTGGTTCAACAGACAACCTGTCAACCAACAGTTGCCTACAATTTGTTTGCATTGGGGTTTGTGAGTCTTACATTAATAAACTGATTTCCCATTCAGTTACAAGTCAACAGAGACTTCCCTGAAATACTTGGATCCAAGTTACTTCCTCGGAAAAGTCTGCTTCCTTGTCACCAATGGTGAGAACTCAACATGCATATCCGTTCTGCTTTATCGCCTACATTTTAGACTAATGTGGTGCACATGAACTCTCTTTTATCACTGTGTAGAATGGCAGTATGCGTCCCAACCCTTAATTGTGTGTGTGTGTGTGTGTTCCCTCCATCTCAAGCTCGTAACGCATCAGTGCCCCCCGAGCGCCTGGTCTCTGTCAGGAAGCTAGCTGCATCCTTCCAGTGTCCCTTCATGTGTGCCGAAGACCAGGTTTGTGTAAAGAGAGGATGCCATGAGTGTCTGCGGACAAATGTAAAACACGATACACTTATTTCACTGCCCCTCTCTGTCTCTCTCCTCCTCCCTCCTTGCGCTGTCTGTCTTTCAGACGACGGATGGAGTGACCACCGCGGCAGACAGGCTGCTTTCGATCCTCAGGGTGGCGGCGGGCCTCGTTCCCATGGCAACGAGTCTCTACCTGTCCACTTTGACCCGCTGCACTGTGCCTGCTGACACGGACCAGCAGGGCTTTGACTGAACCTGCCACCCAGGACTCTGACTGAGCCGCCGTCGAATCGGACCAAGACCAGAAAACCAACTCCTCGTGTTGACAATTATCCCTGAACAGCAAAGGGATCTTATCCCACGTGTAAATAAAATGTATTTGTAAATAAACTTGAGATTTTTCCTGAGATCTGTCATGTTTGTGCTTTGTCAGTCTAAAAAATAATTCAGATAAGGAACATTTGTGTGTGGAACTGTTATGTAACTGATAATGTTTTATGAGGGACTGGTATTTGAGGACACTAGAGGGAGTTCCAGACCTGAGACACTATTTGAAAAATGACAATGGACATGCACAAACTAGACAGTAGAGTAAGGCACAAAAATATGTTGTGTTATTTTCCTGTCATACACACACTGTCTCTGTATTACATTCACAGACACCTCTCCTCTTGGTAAAGATGTCAGTAAGGATATTCTTAATTAGTCATGAGTTTCATTTTGTAGTCACGCTATCCCTTTTTCTTTTCACTATGCACGCACCTATCCTCTGGGTAGATCATGTCCTGGAGTGACCTCATGCCAATTGGCCTCTTGCCCATAGACATAACTTTGACATTCTCTTCAGAAAGGGACTGCATTATGTGGCGGCAGTTTGGGTGTCTGAGATGGTACATCATGAACAAGAATGTTCATGGTTTTCATCATTTTCGGGGCAGGGCCGGCTACACTATAAAAAGCTAGAAGGATAGGGGAGGTGTGTGTTAATTGACAACTGTCTATCTAGGAACTTGCATGCTTCATTGTTTTTGTTTTTTCTTCACTTTTCAGTTGGTGGAACTCTTCTGACCTCCGCAGGAGAGAGACCTAGTCAAGTCGAGTACTTGGTAGTCAAGGAAGTAGAAATCAAAGCAGGTGAGTGACCGGGTCACCTAGGAGCTGAAACAGTGCCTGGTGTCACGTCTGCAGAGATGGTGGCCCGGCAATCGCTCTATTAATAGTGATGCTCTCACCATAAAATGAAGCAACTTCCTCAGGATTGGTCAGCTGCCATCCGCTGACAAAGCCAGAGCATAATTCTCTCTTGACTTCAATGGAGACTTCTGAAATACCGAAGGACTTGTGACCTTGACTTAGAAGCAATTCCAATAAACCATATTCCGTACCCAGTTCCTGTTTATGTAATCCCTCCTTAGCTTGAGTGATCTCTGCTCTTAATTCACTAAGCTATCAATAACCAAACCCTGCTGAGCTAGGGGAGAGTGTCAACGTGATGCTTCCAGTAAAGAATGCACCAGCCATCACCACAGCGTCCCATTGGTGCTCCCATGGCGCCAGGGCTGGAGAGGGGTCAGCAAGTGTGAGAGGCGGGGAAGGAGATGTGCTCAGAGATGCTCCTGCCGTGTGGTGAGGAGAGAATCACGTCCACTTTGAGATAAGGCTACAGGAATGGTGCGAGAGAGGAGGATGGATAGAGAGGCAGAGAACTGACCAAAAGCGACAAGGGAAGTGAGGAGGAGGAAAAGAGTGAGACTGAGAGTTCCCTCTCGGAGACAGAACAAATGGGAGAGAGAGAGAGAAAGGAGAAAGAGAAAGGGAGAGAAAGAGAGAGAGAGAGAGAAAGGAAGAAAGGGATAACGGTAGAAAAGGCAAAGGGAGAGAGGGAAACTGAGACATGGCAAGAGAAAGAATGAAAGAAAGAAAGAAAGAAAGAAACAGTGTGAGAAGCAGTAATGTAGTGTTTGTGTTTGCATTTATGTGTCTGTTAATTAGAGGAGCTTATGGAAAAATTGCTGACCGCTTGCTAACTATTCTCTCTCTCTCTCTCTCTCTCTCTCTCTCTCTCTCTCTCCCTCTATCTCTCTCTCTCTTGTGCACAACAGAGAAATGTCTATCATCTAACACAGGTGACGAGGTGACTACAAGAGAAAGAATGAAAGAAAGAAACAGTGTGAGAAGCAGTAATGTAGTGTTTGTGTTTGCATTTATGTGTCTGTTAATTAGAGGAGCTTATGGAAAAATTGCTGACCGCTTGCTAACTATTTTCTCTCTCTCTCTCTCTCTCTCTCTCTCTCTCTCTCTCTTTCTCTCTCTCTCTCTCCCTCTATCTCTCTCTCTTGTGCACAACAGAGAAATGTCTATCATCTAACACAGGTGACGAGGTGACTACCAGAACAGGCAGGAATACGTGTGTTCATGTGTATGTCCTGGTGAATACACTTCTTGTTGATACATTCTACTTATCCATGACATTTTTAATTGTTGATAGATTATAGATTCTAAAGACGATCATAGAGATCATAGATTATTTTACAAGAAGCAGTCAAAAATACCCAAAGTATGTTGTAGTTGTGCTTGTTTATTGGTTTATTTGCAAGTCTTAACATGAGTAACTGTGCCATGTGTGTAATTTGCCAATCAGAAAGCAAAAAAATTATGCAGTTTTTTTTACAATGACAGTAATGATGAACAGAGAGAACAGGATGAAAGTCATGTTGACTACAACAGTTACATCCTGTTAATCAAACCCACTACTGTGAGATTGTCTATTGGCAAAGCAGTGATTTTGTTCGTTTTAACGCCATGTTTTTTCGAATCCATTCAGACCTCCCAACATAAATCATGTTGATGTTCATGTTACGTATGTGGCGTGATGACTGAAACAGCAGAGGTCAAAGGTTTAGCCAGTGAAGCCCAGCTCTTTGTAAGTGACGTCGATGTCAGCGATGACCACGGCCATCACCCTCCTCAAGGCGTCCTGGCCAGCCGCATCCAGCCCTGCCTTTTCCCCCATGACCTTGGCGATGACCTCAGTGATAAGCTAGTGTGAAAACAGATCAAATACTTTGATAAGATGTTTTGGTTTTGGTTTTCAATATTTCTTATTGAGGAGAAATTCTATTTTAGCACCACTAATTTAGGAAGGATAATTCAAAATACTAGATTGATTATCCACTTGGGCAGTTGGTAAACTTAGACAGAAATATGATAACGAATATTTAAGCATAGTAGAGAAGCCACAAGTGTGAGAAAACAGAAAGAAGATCAATTAAAGGGAGATGAGAGATTCATTTTCACCTTGAAGTTGTTGAGGGCAATCTTGTGCGTTTTGGCATGGGTGGTGGCCAGGGGTTTAAGGAGTGCAGCATGGTCACCCTTAGCCTTCAGCAGATCACCCAGCTTCTTCAGCACGGTCGCGCCGTGCGCTGATATGGCTGCGTTGCCTGCGAGGTCGCATTTGGCGATGCCAGCGAACTTAGGGAACAGCTTCTGGGAGTCTGGATTTTCATTGAACAAACTAGAGAGAGGGAGAGTTAAATAATGAGAGGGAGTCAGTAATAAAAGGTGAATAAAAAAGTGGTGTCAAAATCTTGACGACTTTCGGTAGTGATACACATCGAAGGACCTTGCATGCGGTTACGCAATCGTCGTTCCTCGCCCTTAGTGTAGCTAGTGCAGTTTCATACTCCATTCTAACTATAAATCCATCTCAATGTACTGCCTTGACTGCATACTCTACTGACCGGGTCAGAACCAGACCTCCATGGGTGTTGTAGTCGGCCTCGACTGGGCCCCAGCACTTCAGCACCATGTCAAAGTCTGCCATAGTCTGAGGAAAAGGAGATGCGGAGGCGGTTAGGGGTTATGAGTTAGGCATAGGTTATCAACCAGTTCACAGTATAGATATTTATGCTCAGAGTGCAGTTCCTAATTCACACGTTATGGCTACATTTATAGTGTGGATTCATTTAAGAACAATGGAAGATGACCAATGTTTTCTCAAACAATTGGCAATCACAACAGGTGATTGTATATGATATGCAAAACAAGATAAAGCTACACACACAAGTCCGTTGTGTCGTTAGATTTGTCCATCAAAGCAAAGCTCTGAAAGTCTGGCAACATTCTCATTTAGCAATTTTATAAGCATAAGATTTAAAAAAGTAATGGATAAAATATAGTCTGTAGTGGTAAATAGGTAGGTTAAGAGTGTGTCCCATGCTATCTGAAGGGTAAAACAGGGTGTGTGAAGGGGGAAAGGAAGAGGGGGCAGCTGGGTACATTGGTGAGTCTGCATGGCATGACAGGCACACACTAACACACACTAACACACACTAACACACACTAATAGCACATAACTGAAAAATGACATTCGCTTAGCAACAGACCATTAACAGGGAATTTTTTAGTATTTTTTTGTGTTAGCCAATACATTGTGAAGGAAAAAATTACATATTTTACCGGTAATAGACGGAAACGAAGATTTGAACTCCCCAGATATTTTTTGACCTGACCAACCCCCCTGACCCAACCTTTTATAACCCCACCCTTCTCTTCTTCCTCCTCTTCTCTCACTTCTCACACCTCACCCACCAATTAATCCATCCCTTTTTTAAACACCTCCCTTTTACTTTCTGTGCTATCAAATCGGAGGATGCCTTGCTATTAGTGCAGGCATATTGCGCATACTAACCCAACACATCTGGTCTTTTTGAATGAGATTGAAAACATTAAAGTGTTCAACGTTTTGTCAATAATTAGCAGTGGGATTCATGGCACTCTTTCCAAAGCGAGAAACTAATTAAATGAGACACTACACAAACCTTTCAGGATGTATAATATGTATATCTCGTTTCACAGAAATAATCAACTGCATAATGATAACGTGATTATGGTGACTGTATGGTGTGATTGGGTATATGAATAAAATATGAATACGCTGTTGATGTTTTTTTTTAGATAATATCATTGACATATCAATTAAAGTAAAACTTGGAATCTGCCACTAATGGTGACAATAATAAATATTGGGGATTCTAATAATAACACAATTGGTTCTCGCCAGTCGCCAATGTCACCAGCTCAAGACCCTGCTATATTTGTGCATCACCAATCCCCTCCCAGCACTCTCCCTTCCACCTCACACTTCTCTCCCTCTTAACCATTATCTTTCCTTTACCCCTATCTCTCTTTTCAAGTTACCATGCAGCTAAATAAAGAAATATTGCAACAGCCAGGCTCACTGGTATTGCCAAAGCATTTAACTGGGATCACAGTTAGGTCAAGTTCAAATCATGGCAGTATGGAGGTCGATTTCCTCAACGGTACTCTAATAATAGGAATAATTTTTTCTTTCTTTTTGGACACAAAATAAACCCAAACAAACAAGCAAAACACTATTGAATACAATTCATGGCCCTTAACATAGGCCAGTGTATTAGCCTGATTAAATACACATTTTCAAATGGAGATGTATGATATGTAAGTAGGCTAATTTCTTATTTTCGAAGAATTTAATTCATCCTTTAGATTCTGAAGGGTTATTCTAAAGGCTAGAGTTGAAAAGTGTTCTGGCATTTGTCTTCAACTGCGCCTTCTGGCGACGCTATGCAGAAATTACTGTTCTGTACGTCCCAGACAAATATTTTAACAACAAAGGTGATTGGTTAGTTGACTGCTCAATCATATTTACAGATTTGGTTACCCAATGGCGTGTTTGAAGGAGAAAGACGCATTGAGACTTCATTGGTGAAAACACATGTGTTTTACAAAACCCGGAAGCGACAGAGGAAGGTTAGAGTCGGCTCAAATTGTGTACATGGAGATTGTTAATTCATATTGCTGTTACGTGTACTACTAAACTGTTCAGTTGGTGTTTCAGAATGATACAGACGTTGAAAGGTATAAGACACTTAATGACATCGTCCACAATGAAACATGCAGGTGAGAAGGAAGTTTAACACTAATTTACTAATTTAACTAAATTATTCAACAAATTGTGTTGTAGTCTAATTGTGTGTGTGTACCTCGTGGCGGGCAAACGTGCTTGCGTGTGTTTGTGTGTGTATGGGACAGAGAATCGCAGATTTAATCACGTGTTTAACCATAACCTTTCACACAATTCACAGTCTGAAAAATGTATGTGCAACAGTTTCAGAGTTCAACATGCCCGTGCCATGGGGAGAAATCCGAGGCAAGGTCTGGGGTCCTGACCATGGCCGTCCTGTACTTTGCCTGCACGGGTGGGCTGACAACTGTGGAACATTTAACACCCTTGTACCCTTACTGCCACAAGGTACCTAACTAGATTAATTAAATTGCACACTGTGTTGTCTGAACACATTGATGAAAAGAGCTGACAGTGTTACTAATGCAAGGTAAAGAGAAAAATAACTGTAGCAGAAAATCTGAACACAGTGTCTGTGGAATAAGGGTTCTGTTGCATATTTCTTCCTTAATCTCCGTGGCTACGCCCTGGCAAGGACATTAAGAAGAAATGTCTCTTCTGTCTCTCTGTCAGTCCCACACACCACTTTTTCTTACTTGCATGGTTTTTCTCTATCTCTCTTTGACAGACTTCCGGTATGTAGCTGTAGACATGGCTGGTCACGGCCTCTCCTCCCATCGTCCTCCTGGGGTCTTTTATTCCTTCCCCTCGTACGTGGCGGACATTCGGCGAGTCATTGACGGTACAGAGACATGAAAAGCCCGAAATTGCCATCGATGTTATACTGTATAACAGCCCATGACAAAACAGAGATTGTCTTAGTTCAATTGGAATATAAGCACACAAACCCATATCACATGCTAAGGAGTTCCAGTTCCAAATGATCCAAGCTACAAGCAATGCAGGGAGTTGCTTGTTGTAGGGCATGTGAGGACAGTCTAATTGTTTTGTCTTGCTGAAGTTGGCCGGGGAAGATGAACAAGCAAGTATTGTCTGGTGTCGATGAGAAATCAAACCTGTTGACTTACATTTGCAGCTCTCCATTGGAAGAAGTTCTCCATCATAGGGCACAGCATGGGTGAGTTGCAAAGTTGATTGTTTTATTTACATTTCCTACAAGCTCTCCATCTCTCTTTTCGGTGTATGCCATCTGACCATGCTCTCTCATCCACAGGAGGCAATGTAGCAGGAATGGTAAGAGGATAGCAGCATGCAATTACTTCTACTAGATCACTATATTCATACGATACTGGCAGTTTAGCATTATGGAAGGAGTTGGCCCACGTTTTTTGAATGCTACCATGTCCCGTTACAGTTGTTTACTGTTTTTACAGTTCAGTGCCTTGTATCCAGAGATGGTGGAGTCGGTAGTGCTGCTGGACTCTTATGGATTCTTACCCACAGATCTGGTAGTTAAACATTCATGAGATCCACAAACGCACTTCGGGATGTAGGACTAAAAGAGGGTGTTGTTCTTTCTGATATTCTCTCCGTTCCCCTTTTTCTCCTTCTGTCTCCGTGTCACTTTCTCAAATCCTAGAAAGAAATCGGGCGGGTGATGAGACAGGGCTTTGATGAAATGCTCCAGTTTGAGAAAAAGACCGAGGAGATGAAGGAGCGGGTGTACACCCATGAGAAAGCCGTGCAGAGGTAGGGAGTCAGTTGGCTGAGCGGTGAGGGAGTCGGGCTAGTAATCCGAAGGTTGCCAGTTCGATTCCCGGTCATGCCAACTGACGTTGTGTCCTTGGGCAAGGCACTTCACCCTACTTGCCTCGGGGGAATGTCCCTGTACTTACTGTAAGTCGCTCTGGATAAGAGCGTCTGCTAAATGACTAAATGTAAATGTAGGTAAGGCTAACTACCTCCCTGGGCCTGTTTTTGTTTTTGAACTTCTCCCCCCCCCCCTTCATCCCATGTTCACTCGATCTCTTCCAGACTCATGGTTGCAAACCCCACTCTGTCCGAGCAGTCTGCCTGCATTCTTTTAGAACGAGGCCTTGCAGAGGTGGAAGGGGGTAAATATGGTGTTCATCTCTCTAGTTTTAAAATGCCACGTTTAGTGTTTGTTTTGTTTTGTGCTGTAATGATTCTGGGAGCTGGGTCATGTGAAGTGTTTTCTTCTTTTTCCTTTCTTTTGTGTCACCTCAGGAGTGGTTTTTACCCGTGACTTTCGGATCAATCTGGTGAGTGACAATGAAATGTCTTAATGAGACAGTGCTGAACATAAGTTCCAAAATTGGGTCGACACTCAAAAAGAAGGATATTGTAGATCTGCTGCCAGCCTTTATTGTTTAAATCCTCACGGCTAATTTGTAACGCTGCATGATTCAATGACTAGTTGGCACACATCGGAAACGTTAATGGAAAACACTGATTCAGTCAAGTTCCAGTGGTGTGTGCCAACTTCCAAGCAAAGTCATGTATTCATGCAGCATAGGGAGAGATTACACTCCATGCCAAAGCTGTGAGCCACTTAACACTTAATAAAGTCCCATGAAAAATGGACAGCAGCATTAACCTGATGTTAATATCCCTTGTAAATACAGTATATGTGCAGTTAAGCTGTTGTGTGATGGTTGTAGTCAAATGGTTTCTACAAATGTCAAGGGCATTTCAGCATCTCAGGAGAAGGGATTAATGTTTCCGCAGACGGCTCTAGGCTCTGCGCTGAACAACATCAGCAAAAAAAGAACAAAACATTTGCAGCGCAAAGTTCTGAGTATATAGTTTAACATTGTGTCTATGCAGTCTTACAACAATAACCACACATGGATATCAAATAATTAGTTTGATTCATCAGTGTATGCTTTGTTTATCAGTATATGCTCACTTGTTACTTTGAAATGTGTTTCAGAAAAACATAGCGCGAGTCAGTCTGGAACAGTGTCTAGAGTTGCAGTCACTAATACAAGCTAAAGTACTATTAGTACTGTAAGTACGTGCTAAACTAAGCTACACTAAACTTCAGAATACACTATACTTTAGTGCAGTGGTTTAAGTTAATTCCGAACCTTTCTTCCAGAGCTGACGAGGGTTTTGAGAAGATGTTTTCGGAACCCGATCAGAAGAAATTTACCTCTGCTCTTATTCAAGGCTACAAGGATCACAAAGTGAGTGGTACATAATTCACTGTATATGTTCAAGTGCAACAGGATTGAAGCCTCATGAAATGTTTGGTTGTGTCCTGTATATTTTAGGAAAGATTATGCGAAGCAGACACAGCAGCACATCACAGAGAGAGCAGGGATATTTTTGGGTGGAAACGCCACGGCAACCTGCATCACTCAGAGTTACTGATTGGCTATTTTCTTACAGACACCTGTAAATTCCATTATTGTCCATTATCTACGGTGTCATGTGTGGATACAATTTGTCATAGAATTTCATGAAGACCTCTAGAATATGTAAAGACCGTAGTTACCAAAACAAAACAAACCACCCCCCCACCACCCATACTCTCTTACTGTTTTTTTGTATTCTTTCTTTGTTATTCTTTAACCCCTCCTTCCAGGGCATCGTGATGACAGTCCCTGGAGATCACCATGTCCACCTGAACAATCCTGAGAGAGTGGCTACGTTCGTAGCCGATTTCCTCCAGTCCAACTCTTCCTCATACGTCTCTGGAGAGGAAGTCGCAAAGTTATAACAGACACAAACACTTTACCAGCACACTCTCTTACACAGTGAGATGTGCTTGAACGGTCATTCTAATCGGGTCACAAAACCTAAAATACTCACACAGTACTTTTGTACTATATAATTGTACTACTGCATTAATGTGTGCCTTCGTAAAGTGAGTAACTACACAGGGCTACTAAAAGTCACTTACGTGCTTCCAATCTACTCATGAACAACATTTCTTTCCTAATATACTCTTATCCTAATATTTGGAACATACTGTGCCAATGTTTTGATATTTTTAAGAAACTTGTCTAGTGGCGACTTATTCATGTATGTTTTTAAGCAGTTCCTTGCTACTGTTCTGCGGAAATGTGTTGAGTTAAAGAAGTGCTTTTCAACTATAGGTTGTCATGTACTTATGTTCACTAGTCCAATGCAAAGTCACCCATTCTCCCTGCTTGTCACCCAATAAGACATCTTTGCCTTTGAAGTTAATCGTTGATGTGGCCCCTAGCTCTAACTGGCAATTATGACGCAAGGGGGAAAGAAAAAGGTTCTTCCTGATCCAATTTTGTAATAAGTAGGTCATCTTTTACACAGTTTAATCTTGGATCAGTCCTTGTTTCACAGTACATTGGTTCTTCGTTTTCTAGAGCCTTGCTCCATAAAAGGGTGGCATATTGCTTGAGCCTTGTGATGATATGTGGATTGGCAAGCTGACCAATATGTCCCTGCAGCTCAATGTCACATAAACTGGCGCAACGGCCTCTACATTAAATGAAGCGGAATCGATTTTCTACTCGGGAGGCAGAAACCATCCAGAGACATTTGAAGGACCCCCCTCCCTCCTTCCCCCAAAACAGAAAAAAAGGATGATGGGTTATGTAAGTTTTCCCCTCCCACTCCCTTCATCCTCTTGTCATCGCCGGGGCGGATGTTGTCATGGCAACGCTCATCCCCCCCCCCCCCCTGACACCCCTCCCCTTTCTTCCCATGTGACGTCGGAACTCAGAGCCGTGTGAAGCTGCATGCAGCTTCATCCTCTAGATCACCTAGGATTCTATATCGTATCACAACCACTGTCGGAAATGCGTTAGATCCGCCAGTGGTCTGAATACCTATATCTAAATGATTGTTGCTCCTCAGCCTCCTCCCGTAACGACAGAGAGAGTATATTAAATCCACCAAGAACTACGGAAAAGACCACAGGTATGTACACAGATAAAGCATTCTTATATCTGCAATGAAGGGCTCGTTTCAGCATGAAGCTGTTGAGTTTCGACTCGTTTTACACACTGGATGTGACACGTTGGGCTTGTATGTGGCAAAGGATAGTCAGTGGACAGAGATGCTGTGGTAGAGTCAGAGTGGCCGGTGCTCCCATTTAAGGAAAACACCGCTAGTCATGAAGGCATGCTGGGACTGCAGATCATTATGTAACGCTTGCTAACTCTGTTCCCCTTATACAGGTAACAAGTAGAATTCTGTGTATCTTTAGATTAGGAGTGTTTAGTAACACTCAAGTAACATTAGTTACTATTTCTTCTCTTGTTTACACTCCCCCTTCACGTACCCGTCCTCTGCTCCGCCCCCCCCCCACACACACACACACACACACACTTCCATACCTTCCTTTCCATCCTCCTGCTTCTCTCTCCCCAACCTCCTTCACTCTACACATCTACTTCTCCCCCCTGCAGCGTCCTCGGCATGTCGTGGATGTTCCTGGACTGGTTTGTGCCCCTCTACCTGCTGGTGTCGGTCCTGGTGCTGGCCGGTTTCGGGGCCTGCCTCTACTTCCTGGAGCCCGGCCTGCAGGACGCCCACAAGTGGAGCAACAAGACGGTCCGGCACCACCCACTGGTGGCCAGCATCAACTGCGGAGACGATGACAGCAATGCCCTGATATGACTATGGATGGAAGCATGGATGAATGGATGTATGAAAAGAAGAGTTGTAGGGAGTGAGGCAGGGAGGTTGAGAGGAGATGCTTGTCTCAAAGGGACTGAGCATGCTGGACTGCAGGATGTAAGCTACTGTTACAGGCTAAGACAAATTATATAGAGTGTTTGTGCCATATCATAGCTGTGCACTTTTGCATAGGGTTTTGTAAATGAACAATCACTTCACACAGATCCCATATGTCATTTAGCTATTTTTATAGACTGAAAATGGGAATGCAATACATTTGTATAAGTCTAGATTGACAATGATGGACGTTGTGATCAGGTGTCAATTTTGCAAATAGCCTAGTTCAGAAGGAATCCCCCCCAAAATATTTTCCACAGAAATGTGTGGATCTGAAAGGAGTAGGATGAGCAAAATGGCCGCAGTTACTTCGTGAGATAGGATGATGACTTTCATGTTCATACCTATCCTGATATTCTCCGTCAATTTAGATTACACACTCAAAATGTAAACATATTGCATTGGGTCTGGGTGTTGTTTCTGGACAGAATGTGGATCAACATATCTGGTTGGTCAGATAAGTGCCAAAATTAGGTGAGGCCAAAAATATATGAACTCGGAACAAAGACAAGAGTATGGATATATTTTTTCATATTATTGTTTTTCATATTATTATTGTTTATGGCAAAGTGATGAAAGTATGGTGTACATGTATGTACAACTCTTTTAATGACCTTATGCCTCTCAATGTATGTTCACATGGACATTAAATCAATGTTTTAAAATGTATCAGCAATCTGTCTTTATTCTTCAATTCTCACATTGTACTTCGATGTTCACATTTTCTCAAATCTAAGATTCCAAAAATGTCTATGTACTGACCGTTTTTAACAGCCACCCTCTATGTGCAAAACCCCTCCAAAAGCTGAGACTCTAGTTCGTCCCAGACAGATGTCAGGAATCTTATGGAAAATAAGTGGGTGAGTGAAACAGTGCAGCTTTAGAGGAGAGGAATGAGGAGAATGTTACTTTGGTACCCACCACTTCCTGTTGTCTTCCGCCCTGTTTCTCTTCCTTGCTCAGTCCACATCTCTTGTTGAGATAGTGGAGAGCTTATCGGGTTCTCAGGTCGGTAGTTTTTTTTACAATATCTTTACATGTTTATCAACACACAAGTTTTTTTTTATGCAGTGTATGTGGTATGGTCTCTTGCAATATTGTCTGTCATATCAATAATCTGTTGCATATCGGAAGGGGTTGAATGGCAGAAATGTGGACTGTTCGATTAACCAAAGATTGTTGTCACCCCATTTGTGTTTTCCCTTCCTTTTTAAAACCCCTATTCCTTAAAACAGCATAATTGACATCGTTTTGATTCATTCCATATTTCATCCCATCCTATTTCAGACAATGAGTGCCACTAACCAGCTTGTAACCTTGCTCCCTCGAGCATCTTTGCCCCAGAAACCCCCAAAACACTTAGCCAGTCCGTCTTCCTTCCTTCCTCTCTCCCTGTCTTCTCCTGTCATTAAGAAGAAACCTATCCGAATACCCTCCTTTGATGTCCAAGGAATCGTCTTTGAAAAATTGATCTCAGAACAGCCTGCTTCACTCAGGTACAGCTGGTGCTGCGCATTACTTACGGTGCTCTGATTGTCTATGTCTCACTGGCATTGTACTGTTTTGCAAGTTATTTTTAACACTGTGCTGATTTGAATAGGCTGGCAAGCTGGGAATGTAGACCTATTTTTGCTTTGATACTTATAATGGTTATTATTTTGCCTCCTTCTCTTCTGATCTACCTTTCCTCTACTTTTACCAAATTACCTCTTCTTGCCCATGGACTCAGAGTGAACTCTATGGCTCAAAATCACGCCCCTCAGCCATCTGGGTCTATGATGTCAATCAACATCGAACCGACTAGCTTCCCGTCTTTAATTGGTTTACGTTCAGACAGAATCCATGGAAACAGATATACAACACTTCCGATCGCCAAGCTCAAGGCCAAGCCAAGCATCTCTCCCACTCCCCTCATGAAACTCTCTCCAATTTCACCCAGACACAAGCTTAATCCAAGCAACTCTCTTCCACTTCTGAAGCCAAAGCCTGTCGTCTCTCCAACACTGTCCCTTCCAGAACCTAAGCCTAGCATATCTCCAACACTCTCCATTCCAGAACCTAAGCCTAGCATCTCTCCAACACTCTCCCTTCCAGAACCTAAGCCTAGCATCTCTCCAACACTCTCCCTTCCAGAACCTAAGCCTAGCATCTCTCCAATTCTCAGGCTTAGCCACTCTCCGACCTTCCGGTGTCAGACAATGCCTCTGGACAACCCAGGAACCAAACAGAACTTCCCCATGCCCACAGAAAGAAGAGTAAGGTCAATCCCCATTTCTGCCAACAACAGCCAGTCTGAGCTAGGTAAACCTATGTCCCCAACACCAGCAATCCAAGACCAGTCCATACCTGACCAGGAAGGATTGACCAGCTTCACTCGCTGTGGAATACTAAGCGCTATCAGAGTAACTCCCTCTAAGGGTCCACCCCCAAAGTCTGTTGATAACTCTGTCCAGTTTAGCAGGGACGTTGGATGTTCTGGGACCTTCCTTGTAAAAAGTAAGTGTCAGGACCCTAACTTATTGCAAGCCAGGCTTGGGTTACGTAAAACAGGGAAGACAAGATTCAGCCCCAGGATTTTTCTGGGTAAGGATGACACCTCTGGTTCAAGGAAGGAAGACACAAATGCTAAACCAAAACCGTCCAACCAAAATTCTCCAGAAAGTATTGTTTCGCCAACTGAGTGGATGGCCAAACAAAATGTTATCTCAGGATTAGAAGAATGTAAGCTCCCAATGAAAGAATTTCATCCAGTTCATGTTCGGTGTACATCACTGAGTGACAGACAGGCCACCCAGTCAAGTCTTAAATCTGAAAAGGCAATAAAGTGCCAACAACCATTACAGAATAGACGTTCGTGTCAGCCTGCTACTGTTGCCACTGGTTGTGAGTCTCTCGATCATGTGGATCCCAGTACATCTCTTCCCAAACCTCCAAAGAGAATGTCATGCAAAGCTGAAAAAACTCCAACGAGTCCGTCCACACAAAGAGAAACTAAAATATATTTTCTTAAAGGTGGAGTTAGGAAGGGACCAACACTTTCAAAAGACATGGAAAGTTGCAAGTCATCTCTCAAGGAGTCTTCAAAGACAGTCTCAGATTACTCATCTCAATCTTACCAACAAGCTAGACCTTCCAGATCCTCCAACACGTTCCAGAATCCAGCATTCTGCAACAGCCCCAAAAGTCCAAGTCCATATACTGACATGCACACGATGAAAACATACAATAGGAAGCATCTGTTAGATAGCATTTCAGTCTGTGACAATAGCCTTTCCAAACACATCAGTGACAACCAGGAAGCTATTCCGTCAATTGTAAGATCTGATAACTGTGAGATTCAAAGTCTCATGATACCTCAGAAACAGGAATCCTCCCTCACTTCCTCTTCCCAGACTGACGTGATTAAGGCCTCCAAAGAGGGCCATTTGAATCTTGACAAAGTGATCTGCAGTAATTCGACAACAAAAGTGGTCAAAATCTGTCCGACTGGATGTTTCATGCTCAACAAAACCATCAGTGAAGACATCACCCAGACACAAAAACATAGTTTAGATCCTGAACAGTCCTCACATGTAGCAAAGAACAACATCAACCACAGACGACTGAAATCTAATGCTACGGAACAGCGCCAAACTGGCCCGCCACCTGACCATGAGGGGCCCAAGCTGCCACCAGAATATTCCTCAGAAGAATGGACCGCGAGCTGGCTGCTGGCCATGGGATGCAACCAACCCAACACACCCAGGGCTGGCAGCGATTCAAGAGGGGTCTTTGAACTGGTATCGCAAGCCCAGAGCGTAGGATTCCAGAGATCAAATGAGAGAGCTGTCTCTTCATCATGCGCACTGAGTCACCCTCATTCAAGCAGGATATCTGTCACCGGTGAGGCACGGGAGTTACATGATACCGCCATGCATCACCCTGGTGTGATTCACGTGTCAGTGGGTGAGTAAGGAGACAACGCTTCTATGACTGCTAGTTGGTAAACAAAAGTTTGTGAGCGTATTTATTACATATTTTGGCAGACAAATTGTCCCTCTTTCTTGCTCTGAAATGTGAAAGTTAAAAGGTAAAGAGTGTGCCAGATGGAGAAACAAGGGACAGAGAGGGCAGTTGGAAAAATAGTGACATATATTATGTCCTTATCAGTGGGATAACAGACATGGGTATATTGGATAGATTAAACTACGCTACGGGGAGCTGAAAGGGACCAATAAACTGGTCAACTACAAACACGGACCATGCAAGTACATAGAAAGTGTACACAAAAGAGGGTGAAAGATCATAGCAGCAACAACAATGGCAGGATATGTGAGTATATAAAAGTATCAGTGAACTCTAACTACAGTCGATTTACTCTTTCATTGTAAGCTACTCAGTGAACAACCGTAGGTACACGATGGATGTTTTACATTTTAAAATTTTACAATCTACTCTTCGTGGTACATTCATTTACATGAATAGCAATACAGCAACAGAACATTTGAAAATAACATAGATCAAAATGTGGCCATTCATTACTGGTGTGGTGAAATTGTTAGAATTCGTTTGAAACCAGTCTTAATTCATCTTAAATTCTGTTTCATCGAGCTTTTATTACCGTTCTCCCAAAATTTCTTAAAATGCCAAAATAGCATCCCTGAGGAAAAACTACTTTTTGAGCATGTGTGCTGTATCTCCTAGTTCCCTCTCCTCTTGTCGCCTTGACAACGAAAAAGGGGGGCTCTCAGCCAGCGAGCTGGGGGGGAAGGAGGGAAAGAGGTACCCAGTCAAATCACATGACCCGTATTCTACATCTCGCTGCCTACCGTATCGGACATTCGTCGTTGGTTATTGTGCCCTGCGTGGATTGAAAGACTGTAAACTTGCAATTCTTCGTCCTAAACAATTTAGCGATTGAACCCACACAGGAATTGGTAAGTCGAATAGCTAAGGCTATGTCTTAACATCACAGACGACATAGAGTTAGCTAGCTCGTTAGCCAACGTTAGCCGGCATGGATGGAGAGACAATGGGTCAGGTTATGGATGTAGCTAGCCAGCTAATCAGTCCTAATTATTGTGCGTGGAAGGCATTGTTGTTTGAGTTGATTGCAACGTGGACAAGCCACTTTATTTTGCTTGATTGGTAGCTAGTCCTACCTAGCTAGATTCTCATATTCACAGAATTAGGATTTATTGTCGCAGCTTGACACCCATGGGAATAACCGTGGGAAAAAAGGCAGGCACTCACTGAAAATGGCCAGTTTCTCGAGAACTTGGGTATAGGTAGCAAGCAAGATAATTTAGCCTAACGCAAAGACAATTTTACAAATTTTGTCCACACAATTTAGATAATCTGCAAGGTAGCCCTACCTAAACCTAATTTGTCAGTATCAGGTTTGAGTGGCTGTGTAGGAGAGGCAGGGAGAGAGAGAAAGGAAGGTTGTTCAACGATGTGTTCAGTCGAACTGACACAGTGCTTGTTGTCCTGACCTGTCTAATCTGTGTCAAGGCGTGTGTGCACTGTCTCCAAGAGCAGCAGACCTAGCTACATGTGCATGCCCCGCAGTTAAGATATCCTGTCTAGAACACTCCAATTATGGATGTCATGCTCAGCCTTATGTCTGTTCCTGTAACCATCTGCCATGCAAACAGTGCATGGTTTTCTTCTCCTCATATTGCTTTGCCATTGGAATTAAGTGTAACAGTTTCCCCTCCACCCTCCTTTCCAGACATGTCTGATATTGTCCCCCCGGAAGTGAGACCCAAACCTGTTGTTCCTGCCAAGCCCCCTCATGTGGCACCCCCAGCCACCCCACACACCCCCTCCCCACAGCAGGCGCCACCGGTTGGAATTGGTGGCGGGCTCGGGCATGGAGTTGGGGGCCAAGGTATGGGCGGCGGCTCCACACTGCTGGGCTACATCGGGATTGACACCATCATCGAGCAGATGAGGAAAAAAACCATGAAGACGGGCTTTGACTTCAACATTATGGTAGTTGGTGAGTAAAGGCTTGGAGCATTAGTGGGTTTATAAACAATGTGCAAGTATCTTTGTATCCACAGGATTGAGTGTACTGCAGTGTAAGTTCTGTTGTGTTGTTTACTGCGAAAACCATACAAAATAAATGCTGTCAAGAACCATCACGGTGATCCTCATGCTTTGGATGCAGTTCTCAGACTTGGGACGCTTTGTTCCATTTCTGATCGCCCTTTCCCTGCCTCATTCTATTTCTCGCTCTCCCCTCCTGTCAGGTCAGAGTGGTCTGGGGAAGTCGACGCTGGTCAACACTCTGTTCAAGTCCCAGGTGAGCCGGAGGAGCACAGCCTGGGGCCGTGACGAGAAGATCCCCAAGACTGTGGAGATCAAGGCAGTGTCACATGGTATGAGATGGGGGTGGGAAACGGGGTTTATTACAAGCTTCTTTTACACGGCCTGTTCAATACGGGAGTGTTGTGCCCTGACTCCATTGACTGCAGCATTGTGTTATCACTAGGCTATCACTGTGCCAACTGGCCCTTGGCATAAATGGACCCAACAGACTATGTCCTGCCTTGAGGGTGGTATACACTGGCACAGCTGGAGCATGGTGTCCAACTGTGGAAGGAGCCAGCTGAATCATTCCTCTCTTCCTTCCCCAGCCAATCAGATCATGTTTTCTCTTCTGTCTCTTCTTTCCAGCTGGTCCAAAGCATTGTAGCTAATTGTACGCAGTGGCTGTGATTTTCACTCTCATAGGTAGTAGCCTGCTTTTTATTTTACATTTACATTTAGTCATTTTAGCAGACGCTCTTATCCAGAGCGACTTACAGTAAGTACAGGGACATTCCCCCGAGGCAAGTAGGGTGAAGTGCCTTGCCCAAGGACACAACATCAGTTGGCATGACCGGGAATCGAACTGGCAACCTTCGGATTACTAGCCCGACTCCCTCACCGCTCAGCCACCTGACTTTTGAAAGAACAATTCATTTATTGTTTTTATTCAGTGATTGAGGAGGGTGGAGTCAAGATGAAGCTGACAGTGATTGATACCCCTGGCTTTGGTGACCAGATCAACAATGAGAACTGGTAAGGTCTGTGTGTGTGTGTGTGTGTGTGTGTGCGTGTTAGAGAAATCAAGCCTATCTGAGATTACTATTTGCTTTCACACACTATATTTAGTTTTAGGTCACCTCATTATAATCGGCCATGCACTAATTGTAGAAACTCAATCCCTTTCTTGAGATAAAAAAAAAGCTCTGTCTGCCTTGCTGCAGAGGGATTTGTTTTGTAGGGCCCCCTCATTGTCACTTGCTTAAAAACATAGTTCTTTATTATGCAGTGTTCAGTTTGCTTGCAGTTACCACAGAAACACACTCCTCCCCTCCCTGTGTGTATTTTTAGTCTTAACACCCACCTGGATTTCTCGACTCTGTTTACAGCTGGGAGCCCATCTCAAAGTACATCAATGAGCAGTATGAGAAGTTCCTGAAGGAGGAGGTGAACATAGCGCGAAAGAAGCGCATCCCCGACACAAGGGTCCACTGCTGCTTGTACTTCATCTCCCCAACCGGCCACTCGTGAGTTCAAAACAGCACGCTGAAAGAAGGAATGTTGAAGTTTTGTTTTTTTGTTAGTGCTTTGTGGTGCAAGTACAACACACGCACGCACATGGACTGCGGTTGTCGTTCTCATGAGTTTAAATTCAACTGCACACACTCCCGTACTGACACAGCCTTAGCTGCACTGTGCTTGTCGGCAACATCTTTGTCCTGATTAAGATTAAGCCAGGCTCATCTGAACCGGAAAATTGCCCCCTTTGCACAAACAGATGCCATCTTTTCTATGCGACAACCCAGTGTGCCATGGTTTTTACCCGGATCGTTGTGACCAAGCAGGATACTTTCTGCATTGTCACCTACCCAAAGGGCGTAAATTGGACACATCTGTTGTCCAATAAGCTTGGTGTTTGTTATTGAACCAGGGGACAGAAAGCATCATGAAATACCCTCCCTTGTTCCCTTATCACTGAGCCTTAGGTTGAAAATGAAGGGCAAGCATCTACAGAAGCTTATGAAGCCCTTTGCTTTACTGTCCAGTAATCTACATCCACATAGTATTATGCCCCTTGCACGCCAAACCGACATCCCCTATACCTCCATCCCCATGATCCTAATACAACAAATTATTATTAAACAACATATTATTCTGATAGCTGTCCATGTTAATATAAATTGTCAGCGCTTATGTGAATACATTGGATTCCCCTATGATTTACATTTGAAAGTTTAAAGCTAAATGATATTTCACTGCAATAATCACAATATGAAGGTTTATGTGTTAATGCATGCTTGTACTTGTTTCGTGTTGTTTTTCAGTGTATTCTGTTTCTGTCCCCCTCTCCATCACTCCAAATGTCTGTCCTACGACTTCCTTCGCAGCGTGGTGCAGTGCACTGCTGCATTTTAAGAGACTTTTTAATGTCCAGGCTTGTTTGTTTGACCGTATGTTTATAATGATCTTTAAAGGTCAAAGTATCTCTCTGTCTCACTTCTCTTCCCTGACTCCCTGCCTATATCTCTTCCTGTTTATCAGTCTCCGGCAGCTGGACGTTGAGTTCATGAAGCATCTGAGTCGAGTGGTGAACATTATCCCCGTCATCGCTAAGTCTGATACCATGACCCCCGATGAGAAGATGGAGTTCAAACAGAAGGTGAGAAATGTACACCGTTGAACTGAAAAATACTTTGTCTAACTCAAAACGAAACATATTTTCGTATCTCATACCAAACATTTGACATTTGGTTACATATTTTCTGTTAGGGGTGTAAAAATACATGTATTCATATTAAACAATTTGGTAAGAGGCTTTCATTTCGGTATACATTTAAATCGAAATGATTCGTTGAACTAATCCTATTACATTTGGAAAATAAAATCCATCTTAAATTGTGTGAAATATAATCTCTCTGTGCCACTGCGCATAACAAGGCAGCCTAAACAATGTAACAGGCATGTGCTGTCTGCCTCTCTCACCCTCAAAGAAAAACACTCTGCTTTATGACGTGCTGGGAGACATGCTGATGCTAAGTTAGCTAGTTGCAATATGGCTAGCTGTTTTATAGGCTGCTAAAAAGACATCCCCAGGTAAGGTATAACTCCATCATTGTTTTTAAGATTTTTTCTTTTTTTTAATCTCTGGCATTTGCTTTTTTTTTGCTGTATGGAAAACGTACGGAACCATGACACCATTATATTGTATTCGACCATGAATTTTGTGGACTGTCACAGTCACACCCATATTTTCTGTGTTGTTCACTCGCAGTATTATGCTGGCAGGCTTATGCAGTCTTTCTTACTTGTTTATACAGAACTTGTGATAAGTATCTATAAAGGCAGGAATCTGTCTGTGGCATGATTACCCTTGCAAACCAGGCACTGTATGGAATTTGGCAGGTGTATCGAGCAAGGACGTGCAACAACAAAACAGAAATCGAAATAAACAAATTTGCCGCCATGTTGAGCTGACTTTTCTATTGTCATTGTGAGACAAATTAGGATACAGACCCAGCAAACACACAGTAAATTCATGGAGTTACCAAGAGATTCTGTTGTAATGGTGTAGAGTTGGTAATTTAATTACCTGAATTCCATTTGGTAATGTGAAGAATGATTGTCCAAAGCATACAAATTCAAATTGGACCATCACCAGTGTTCACTCAGTGGTTGCAGGAGGCCAAATGTAACGCAAACATGTTTGATCTGTTACATGCACAACCCCAGAATCTGAATTTGGTTTATTCGCCATGTAGGTTTACACAAACACAGAATTTACTGTGGCAAGAAGGTGCAAACAATAAACATATACGGATCTTAAATTAAAAGCAAAAAAGTTCAATAGTCTAACTAATTCTAGGAACTAAAAAATCAAAACATTTTAACAATTTAAAATATATATATAAAATAGAATATGAATGGGCAGAATAGTGCAAATGAGATCAAGGTGGCTTTTGCGTAGTGCAATAGGTGTCGGATGGACTTATAATAGATAATAAATGTCAGTGGGAGTCCTTGGCCTTGTTGAAGAGGCCAGTAGCAGATGGAAAGAAACTGTTCTTATCGCGTGAGGTTTTGGTCCTGATGGACCGCAGCCTTCTGCCGGAGGGGAGTAGCTGGAACAGAGGGTGTCCAGGGTGGGAGGGGTCGGACAAAATCTTCCTCGCTCGCCCTCAGGGTCCTCGAGGTGTGCAGGTCCTCGAGGGTAGGCAGATTGCAGCCGATCACCTTCTCAGCAGTGCGGATGCTATGCTGCAGTCTGCTCTTGTCCTTGGCAGTGACAGCAGCGTACCAGATGGTGATGGAGGAGGTGAGGATGGACTCAATGATGGCTATGTAGAAGTGCACCATCATTGTCTTTGGGAGGTTGAAGATGTTGGTGAACACTGGAGACAGCTGGTCAGCGCAGTGCTTGAGGGTGGCTGGAGAGACAGAGTCCAGCCCAGCTGCTTTGCGGGGATTCTGCCTCTTGAAAAGTCTGTTAACTTCTCCATCCTGAATGGAGAGTCGTCTTTGTGGTGGTGGGGGGGGAGGCCTCTTGGGAGGGAAGGTGTAATTCAGGACAGTCCAATTGTCTTTCAAATCTGCAGTAGAACTTGTTCAGGTCGTTGGCCAGGCGAGAGTCGTTAGTGGTGTGGACGGCTCTGGGCTTGTAGCTGGTAATCTGCCTGAGCCCTCTCCATAAGCAGAAACAGCAGTCGTTAGCAGAGAACTGGTGTTTTAGTCTCTCTGTGAGCCTCTCTCACAGCCTTGCTAAACCTGTTCCTTGACTCCTTGAATCTGTCTCTATCCCCACTCCGAAACACTTCCTCCTTCTCTGCAACCTCAACCTTCTGAGTTTCGCTGTGAACCAGGGTTTGTCGTTGTTGTAGATCACCGTGGTGCGTGTTGGTATACAGCAGTCCTCACAGAAGCTGATGTACGACATCACAGCCTCTGTGAGCTCATACAGACTATTGGTAGCAGTCGTGAACATATCCCAGTCAGTACAGTCCAAACACACAGTGAGAACAGAGTTACCACGAGATGCTGTTGTAGAGCAGTGATTCCCAACCCTGGTCCTCAGGGCACCCCTGTCCTGCATGTTTTAGATGTTTCCCTGCTCTAACACACCTGATTCAAATGAATGGGTCGTTATCCAGCTCTGCAGAAGCCTGCTTATGACCATTCATTTGAATCAGGTGTGTTGGAGCAGGGAAACATCTAAAACATGCAGGACAGGGGTGTCCTAATCATCAGGGTTTGGAACCACTGATGTAGAGAGTTGGTAATGTGAAGAATTATTGTCTAAACTCTAAAGCATACAAATTCAAATTGAACCATCACCGGTTTTCACTCAGTGGTTGCAAGAGCCCCAATGTAACGCCCTTGGAAGACAAAAGACTGTGCAAATAAGTTTGATTTGTTACATGCTCAACGGTGTAAAACGTGTAAAATATATATCATACAACACTAAAAAATGACTCTAATTTCCCCTGTATAATAAGAAACAAAGGCATATCAAACAGGACATTAAAAGTTGTTCAGAACAAAATTGACAGAAACACATATTTTTATGATAATTTGAGTCTTCCTTCACCATACTTTTCAACTTTTGCGACCACCCGTCAAGTGGTGGATGCTAGAAGGTGTGAAGACAGTCTTACAAATTCAAATTGGACCCACACCGGTTTTCTTATGGGGTGGCCATGGAAGACAAAGGACCATGAATATATTTTAAGAAAACCCCCGTTTGCCAAATCACAAAAGTATTTCATTCAAACAGGCACTGCACCACTACAACACAATTTTGAGAAAGATGCCAATGCGATGGACAGTCTATGAAAGTAAATAATGTACCTTAAGTGGATGAAGGAGAAGAAATAAAAAAAGATTGTTCCTGCAGAGATACTTAACCTTTGTGTTCGTCTTGTTTTTTGTTTGTTTTTGCAGGTGAGGAAGGAACTGGAGGCATGTGGGATTGAGTTATATCCTCAGAAGGAGTTTGATGAGGATATGGAGGACAAGAGTGACAACGACAAGATCAGGGTGAGCAAAGACACCATTGCTCCAGATTCACAGTGTGTTGCTTGACATACATACTCAGTAGCCCATGGATGAGGTGCACCAACCCGTTCACCAAAAATGCATTGCTCACACAGATAAATTAATGGGACCAAAATTCAAATAGAGCAGGGAGACAGGATGTTACGGCCATCTCATTAGTTTGTCTCTGTCTAAGGAGACAGAAGGGACTTAAAAATATGTAAATATATGTGTACCGCGTTTGACAGTATATGAATGACTATGCTTTCAATACAAAAAGTGACATAAGAATTTTATGAATTGCCACAGGAAAACAAAGGGAACATTGAACGGTCTAGTGTTCTTAAGAACTAGACCGTTCCCCATGGGTACATGCCCATGGGTAGTTTACCTAGTGTCTTGATTCCCCAAAAATGAACCTCTCGTTATTTTTCTTCTCAAGAAACCCCCCCCCCCCACAGTTAGCATTTTATATTTTGGATTCCCATTGTAAAACGGATCAAGTCAGAATCAATATGTATGTTCATATCATATATTTCTGTTTCATGCCTCCTCACTGCATCTCATGACCAATAAAAAAAAAAAGACACATCCCCACATGAAGCAGCCACTCTTCAGTTATTGCTTCGCCTCATAAACTACTTACGGTTCTTTTCCTCACCCTATTAAACATGGTGTCCGTCCACAGGAGGCGATGCCCTTTGCCGTTGTGGGCAGCGACAAGGAGTACCAAGTCAACGGAAAACGAGTTCTGGGGAGGAAGACAGCCTGGGGAGTGGTAGAAGGTCCGTTGATGCACTACTGGATTAACAACATTGACCTTTCTCATTGAGAGCAGCATGGAGAATAGATTGTAATTGCACTTGTTGAAATCCATCACTTGTGACGTGTGGAGTGAATTGAATTTACGTTACGTAACCCCTCTCGTTCTCTTCTTTTGTTACAGTTGAAAACAGCAAACATTGTGAATTTGCTCTTTTGAGAGATTTCCTGATCAGGTATTAATTATTGTAATGCCTAAATGGAATAAATATAACTGAAAAATAATTGTAACTGATTTACCCGATCATTTAACTTTTCTTACTTTCCTTTACTCTTAAGGTCACACCTCCAAGACTTGAAGGAGGTCACCCACAATATCCACTATGAAACATATCGTGCCAAGAGACTCAATGACAATGGAGGATTGCACCCCATCTCATCCAATGACACCAACCTGTAATTAGTTTTGACTCATTTGAGAGATAGAGAACCAAAAGAGAGAAGATGAAAATAGACTAATCTATGTTGTGAGATGGCATCACTGCATGCTAGGACAACATGTACAGCTGTGAAATGACACTCATATCATGCAAGGTTCCCACATCTTATCACTCATCTCGTCACTCGTGTCCTGTAAGTTCCTACATCCAAGCCACGCCCCTCCCCCCCACACACACACACACATCCGCGTCTCTTCCCTATGCCATATTAAACTTATAGTTTTCCTTCAAAAATACAAAGTAAATTGCAATTAATAATAATAATCAATTTTATTTAAAGGCGCTTTTCTCGGCACTCAAGGACACCGTACAGGGGTACATAAGACATTAAAAGCAGCAAAATAAAGAATACAACAATATTAAAAACAACAGAAGAAGGCAGAGCAATTGACATTAACTTGTATAAGCAGTTTTAAACAGATGGGGTTTGAGTTGCAATTTGAAATGGGGGAATTATTCGATATTTCTGAGTTGGGGTGGTAGTGAATTCCAGAGACGGGGAGAAGAGCGGCTGAATGCTCTACTCCCCATGGTGGTGAGGCGGGCAGAGGGGACAGACAGGTGTATGGAGGACGAGGATCTGAGGGAGCGGGAGGTAGTGGGACCCTGGAGGAAATCAAACAAATACGGTGGGGCGAGGTTGTGGATGGCCAATTGGATGAAAGATTACGGTTACTCCAACTACATTGAATTATTTATTCACGAAACGAATCCCCTCCCCCCACACACACACACACATTTCTGGCCATTTTTCCTCACACTGTAGTCATATCTTTTGTGTGCATTTTATTTTGTTTTTACTAACCACTTTTCTAAACAAACAAATTCAGGAACATCAACCCATCCACTGAAGTATTGTGATAGAAACTATTATAATTGTCTCAAAGCTTGATGTATTTATGGGGAAACAGACCTCAAAACTGACCAAACTGATTCCTCTCAAAAATTGGTGCCAATATCATTCTGCCAACAACTATTCTCTCTGCCAGTTGGTGGCAGTACTCCACAACAATCTCTGTGACTCAAAAGACAGTCAGGATATGCAGTAATCATCTTGCACTTACTGCAAAGACACTTTGGTAGCTTAAATGCAACCTCAAGCATCTTGCCAATATCCATCCAGTCAGATCAGGTAAACCGCTGATTCTGGAAAACTTCAGAATTAAGTTTGGTTTCCTTTACTGCACCAATGGTATCATGTAAAAAGAGCTTACAAAGTTTCCAACATGCTATCTGTAACTACTAAATTGACTATACATATTTTAGACTACCAGACTAACCATTCCGAATAGCTAAACAGTTACATGTTTACTGAAGGTTTCTTCAGGAAATCACCCATACTAATGTTCAGTTATACACTGTTTACAGAAGAGCACATGCACTTACAAAAGTCACAAACTTTGGGTTTCAATTGTATCCTGGAGGGGTTTCCCTTAAAATGTTTTATACAATCATATATGTGTGTGAGAGTGTGATGTGACAACATTGATGTCTGTTTGCAAAAAAGTGTAGTTCTAGTGGTGTTTTAGTGCCCTTGTTGATTTTTAAGGAACAATCAAAATAATATTTCACAAAAACAGTTTCTATTTAGTGTTTCTAACACTTTTCTCATTTTGCCCGTCCATAAACATGCATCCACATCAACGTCACTATATTGCCTATTTAATGAATGCAGTGTGGTGTAATAAATCAACAACAAGAAATGGTCATGTCAGCTCTAGTAACTCACATTAATCCACGGATAACTCATTTGTCTATACCTTACTAGTGCCCTGATGTGAAAATATTTTTTCTTTTACAAAATTTTTGTCAAAGTGGTGTTTCACAAAGATGTGTTTCAGTATTGTTATTTATTTATTATTTATGGTAATTTATAATTATCTAAAAATAAACATAGATTTTTCGGACAAATGTGTGGACTTGCATCACCAAATACAATGACAAAACTCAAGACTTTCTTTGCTGACAAGACTTTAAGTAAATGTTAATGTTGACTTTTCTTTGGACTTTCTACAAATACACTTACCTTACAATCTTGCTCAAGAAAATGTGAAACATATTAAGGTTACTTTAACGCAAAGCGTTGGTATATCATTAGAATAATATATAGTATCCCTCAGTTCTCGGGTCAAGAAGCCCTGTTGCAACACTGAAAGTTGATAGGTGGGTAGATCTCAGTGGTAGAGCAGCTGATGTAAAGGTTGCAAGCCCATATCCCCCTCTGCTAAAGCATCTGGTAAAATCAATTTGTATTATTATTATTGATAACAAAAACCTGCAAGACAATCACACCAAGAAATGGGCTGGAAAACTGCAATATACAACAGCGCCACTGGGTGTCTCAATTATGCGGTTGTGAGGGATGTGAGCGAAGAGTATGGTGTCAGACATGAGGAAAATCCATTCTATTTTAAGATATATAATATCGTTGAAGGAACTAGAATCCTACAAAATGCAGGCATTAATACATAATAAATAAATCCCACACACCCACGTCTGCATTCCTGCGTAAAAACACCAAGTGTCTGTTCCTATAATCAGTCTCATAACATCTAATGTGCGACCTAGACGTCAGGGATTGGTATACTATACCATCTACTCTTAAGCACCTTTTGTGCTATGTAGACATGAAGGATTCTAACATGGTTAGTGTCTATTTCACAATTTTAACACGCGTGCCGTTTATATCGCTATTGACACATACAGTGGCCGTCGATTAGTTTGTGTCTTTTCTACATGTAGGCGTGGCAAGTGTGTAACCATGTTAACATGTGCAACGTGTGATAGCTTCTCCATATATACTCCATATACTTCAAGTAGACATTTGTATTTAGTGAGCCTACAGTCGTTCTTTTTAGAGGTATGCGCCCTACCCTGTGAGCTGCAACATTGCTATTTTTGTGGCCACTCATCATGTGATATAGAACTTAAAATAGCTACTATTAGTATTAAGTGGTAATGTCAGTTGGACCAATGACTAATAACTGAAAATCCACCATAATTTGACTTTTTATTTATTTATTATTCCTCCTTGGAAATGAAATAGGTACCCCAAATTTTAGCTTTGAAGGTCATACTGGTAAAGAAAATCCTATTGGGGGCACCCTGCTGGTTCACTGGGTATGAGCGAATTCCACTAAAGCTAAGGCCTTTATGCAGGGGCCTGGTTTTGAATTTGGGCCGGGCCATTTCCTACAAGTCTTCCCATCTCTCTCTCCCTGCTTTCCTGTCTCTATCAAATAAAAAATAACCCAAAACTTAGGTTTCAACTTAGAATGGCGTGTGTACCACAGCGACACCCATGGTCAGATCAAAATTACCCCAACCCATTTGTGATGGTTAGTAATAGTTTTGATGGTCCATCCATTATCTCTGGATAAAACACAGTGATTTCCTCATTCTACCAAGTTGTGGAGCAAACCCACGTTGATTTGGCCATATACTTATGTCTGACTTCCGATAGAGAGGTTTTGAAGTCGCCTTTTCATTCATTAAAAAGTTGCATACAATTCATCTAAACATTAGCCGAAAACATCAATATCTTTTCAAGCCCTCGAGTATCTTCCAAACTTGTTAGAACCGTTTTGTGTGCTAGAAAGGGAAGAGACGGCGTTTCGAAAATTCTGATACTTACCTTAATGTTTAGAAGTGCCTCTACTGCTTCTCAAGAGTACAATCCATATCATTTGGCTGGTCCATTTGGATAGTTGTGTCAAACATACTGTCCACTTGCTCACATTTACATCGACATTCTCTTTATTAGAAGTGTGGAGCAGTGTGCGAATTATGGGGGGGGGGGGGGGTTTGACCCCCCTAATTAAGACTTGGACCCCCCCAAAAGAGGTAAAAACAACAGGTCAGGGGAGTCGATACATTTATATATCGTTTTTACCTATAATCGTAAATATTACTTTACGACCTGGAGAAGAAGTTGACCCCCCGATTGTCATTGTATAATTCGCACTCTGGTGTGGAGCATTTATTCTTTAAAAGCAATTCACCTTCAAGTAATGTTTACCAAATTGGTATGACATTGTTATAAAACCTTAGTAAGAATACCAAACTATGCAATTGATTTGCTTTGTACAATTACTTGTATTTACTCAAACACCAGTAAAAAAGAATGATCCAACCTTTTGTCAAAAGATTTTAACATTATTACAGAAAATGCCAGAAATTCCAGAGTTCTTTTCTCCACCATTGACCAGCTGCTAAACACTGTCCCTGCCCCACCTCCATCCTCAGCAGTTAAATGTGAAGAGCTTGCTTTGTTCTTCAAGAACAAAATAACTTTGATCAGAGCGAGTATTATTAATAGTGGGGTCGAAACTGACATCAGTAGATTCTGCAACATAACCATGAGCACATTTACCTGTATCACACTTAGTGAACTTTCCAAAATTGTCAGCGAATCTAACTCCACAACCTCAGATATTGATCCTATACCCACAACATTCTTTAAGCGAGTGTTTGATAGTGTCTCAGGTCCGGTGCTAGAGATTATAAACACATCCCTTAGAACTGGCGTCTTCCCAGATGCCTTCAAAACAGCTGTTGTAAAGCCCCTATTAAAGAAACCCAAATTGGATAACAGTCTACTTGCAAATTACAGACCAATATCAAACCTCCCATTTATTAGTAAAGTACTGGAAAAGATAGTTTTAGTCCAATTAAATTCTTTTCTTGAAGAAAATAACATCCTGGAAGTCTCGCAGTCAGGTTTCAGGAAATATCACAGTACTGAAACTGCTCTCACCAAAATAATTAGCGACCTCAGACTAAACTCTGATGCAAATAAAGTCTCTATCCTTATCCTGTTAGATCTCAGTGCAGCATTTGATACAATTGATCACGACATCCTAATCAATAGACTGGAAAAGCTTATTGGGTTCACGGATAGTGTATTGAACTGGCTGAAATCATATATCACAGGAAGGAAGTTTTATGTTAGTTTAGGTGACCATAGGTCCAAGAAACATGAGAACTGCTACGGGGTTGCTCAAGGAAGCTGCTTAGGTCCATTACTTTTTTCTCTTTATATGTTACCACTCGGCGACATAATCAGAGAACATAACATAGATTTCCATAGCTATGCGGATGACACACAACTATATATATCCACTGAACCCAACGATGCAACGGCCATCAATTCCATTACCAACTGCCTGTTGGCAATAAACAAATGGATGAATGATAACTTTCTTACATTTACATTTAGTCATTTAGCAGACGCTCTTATCCAGAGCGACTTACAGTAAGTACAGGGAAATTCCCCCGAGGCAAGTAGGGTGAAGTGCCTTGCCCAAGGACACAACGTCAGTTGGCATGACCAGGAATCGAACTGGCAACCTTCGGATTACTAGCCCGATTCCCTCACCGCTCAGCCACCTGACTCCCCTTTCTTAAATTAAATGAAGACAAAACCGAAGTCCGACTATGTGGCCCCAAATCCAAAAGAGAGATGCGTATTAAGAATCTTGGAGGCTTAACCCCCTGTTTTAAACCAGAGGTGACGAGTCTCGGTGTAATCCTGGACTCAGATTTGAATTTCAACTCTCACATTAATAAAGTGACCAAAACAGCTTTCTTTCACCTGAGGAATATAGCAACGGTACGACCATTCATAAACCAAAATGATGCAGAGAAGTTAATTCATGCTTTTATATCCAGCCGGCTGGACTACTGTAACGCACTTTTCACTGGTCTTCCCAAGAAAACCACTGAAAGACTACAGCTCATTCAAAATTCTGCAGCTAGATTATTAACCAAAACTAAAAGGAGAGAACACATTAGTCCTGTCCTAGCTACTTTACACTGGCTCCCTGTTACCTTCAGAATTGACTTTAAGGTCCTTTTCCTCACATACAAAGCTCTACACGGACAAGGACCTAGCTACATTGCTAACTCCTTTATAAACTACACACCAGCTAGAACACTGCGATCATCAAATGCAGGCCTATTAGAGGTCACCAGAAGCAGTCATAAGAAGATTGGTGATTCGGCCTTTGTCAATTACGCCCCAAAACTATGGAACAAATAATCCATAAATATTAGGGAAGCAAACACTCTAGACATTTTTTTAAAGACAGCTTAAAACCTACCTTTTTACCGAAGCATTTAAGTAATTTTATCTCAAAAGGGTTTTCCTACTTTTTAAAGTTGTTTTGTCTCTTGAACAGAGATCTTATTGGGATTCTTTTTTTTGTTTGAATTATTTATCACTTGTATTATTGTTTTTATTGATTTTATGTAAAGCACCTTGAGCTACAATTCTTGTATGAAATGTGCTATATAAATAAAGTCTTACTTACTTACTTACTTACTTAATAAGAAAAAAAATTCTTATTGTCTTTTTTGATTGATGTTTTTTTCCGCTGCTTTGACATGAGGTCTGGCTCTATTTTCCCGCCAGTGCTGCTTCATTTAGCCATGTCTGAAAGAGCTCACCCCCTCCCTCCCCTTTGCAGACATAGGGGAGGGGCATTCCATGCAGACACACATTCTTGCAACATTACTTTTAGGGGCCTACTCGTCACTTTTACCATTATCCTGTGCAACTTCAGTGCTGTTAAAAAATATATATATAGAATTTCAGTGTTTAATTTGTCCCATAACATTGTTTTATTTATTTAACATTTATTTAACCAGGCAGAATCATTAAGAACAAGTTCTTATTTTCAGTGATGGCCTGGCATTGATTAAAAAAAACTACTTAAAACTCAATTTGATAACCATGGTATGAAGCAAATGTAGGGATTTTATTGTAGCTACAAGAAAAATATCAAAGATCTTAAAAAGCACTTAAACATTTGTATGCCCTCTATTGATCATTCATGGAACTGCAGTGGAAGCAGACATTTCAATAGGCGGTTTCATCAAGAGAATAAAAAAAACAAAATGGCTGACATGAAGTAGGCTGCAGCCTGTAGGGTGGCAAGTTTGGGTACAAGTTTGATACTGTAAGTCTGTCAGTATTACATTATTTTTTTATTCAGTCATATATTCAGGACCATGAGAATTGTGCTTGTAGTTGTGTATAGGAAACTACTATCATAAGTCACGTACACGCTGTATTGTATTTGACTAATTAAAGCCTGTTTAGCTACAATAATGAAATGTCTACATTTCGAAAGACATTCTAATTTGTGTGGTCTAGATTATGGCAACCTATGTTTATTAATTTCTGCTCAACTTTGAAACTCTTTCCATGTTGCGCATGACCTAGGGTGAATTCAGGTAATCTGTGACATTTTGCATGCATTTTCTCATCAGAGCTTCCTGATTAACTAGTGCCCTGACCCATCTGTGACACCACACCAATCACGTTTTGTGATTTCAGTCACATAACAATGTTATGATAACATCTATGCTAAATTTAGAGTCAAAATTCTGTGGACAAGACATAGCAAGGAAGAAAACGCTCTGGAGTTTAGGTGTCCCACATTACCCAAATTTACCCTACCTTCTACAATTAAGTCTGTTTTTCCATCCCAAGTTTCTTTTCATTTCATGTTCAATATACTGGGGTATGCATTTTTACCCTTCACACACTTGCTTAGACTCCTCCCACTAAATTCCACCCATCCCCCATAAACCCCCACCACCTCCAGCTTTGTCTGGCAATGATTATGGATTGTACTGTTGCAGTTATCTTACGAATGTAGTCAAGTAATTTCTAACCTATGAGAATCCACATAAAGACATTCTTGAGAAACAGTCTTGATTTATTATTTCTTTGATTTTGTGATACTCTTTCATTGTGTGTAATCACCGTCCAAATAACCTATACAATTTATGTAAAAAATGCCTTATCCAAGTAGGCAAACCTATATGGATTGACATTTATGTTGTGTATGCCGTTATTAAAAAACTAGCAGATTTGTATTCAGTTGTCATTTCTGTTCGTGGGTAAATACTATGCCTTTTTTCTACAGTTGACTTTCACACCACGCGCGATCTGATTTAGACTCCTCCCACTAAATTCCTACCATCCCCCTCTTTTATTTCTTCCTTCCCCTTCCCCCATTCATCGCTTTTCCTGGCTTGTTCTCCGTCGTTTGCCACCCTGCTTATTTTTAAACAGGTCGACGTCTGTCATTATTAAATCAAACAAAGCATCGAACAGTGAAAAAAATACCCTCATACTACAGGCTGCAGAACGCTCGTCTCGACGCTGAAATAGAAAGCCACCTGTAAAACACATACTTACTTGCATTGGCAGACGAAGTATAATATAGTTGACAATTGTCACACTAACCTACTTATTTTACTTCAGATTTTACGCCGTTTCGTCGTTGACAGCTTCTTGTCTGCTCTCTGTAAGCCCAACCCCCACACACAGCACTCACGAGCTGCTCCTTTGAGTACGAAAAGAGGAGGAGACTGTATAGGCTGCAGCGTCCTGAGAGCAGTCCTCATCGGGTTTGTTTTGGTGTGAGGTGTCCCACCAGTGTGCCAGTGTATGTTCGGTTCTGTATAGATCTTATGTATATATATTTATATATTCCGACAAGTTTATGTTCCGCAATCTATGACCACTACACTTACACAGAAAGCGGTAAGAAAACACGTGCGGTGCGTACAGACGTTGGAGTATTCGCGGGCACTCGACGGACATCCAAGCATTGGTAAATTGGTTGCTTTTATCATCACGTACCTTAGTTAGCTAGCTAGCTGTATACATAATTAGTTTAATGCCTAGTGGTTTGTACTTATCCTCTTTCAAATGGTTTGCATGTGAATAATTTTAGTGGTTAACGTTAGTGTTAGCAACACAGACTGTCCTCTGCTGGCCAGGCGCCTGTGGTAGCTAGCTATGTCCTTAGTCAATTGAATGTAACATGTATTGTTTTTATTTGCTGTTACAAAGTGCAAAGTTTTTCCACAGTTTTCAAACGATTGTGTTAGTAGTCTTTACTGGGTATCCTGTTAATTGAAAGAATGAAATAATGTCAGAAATACTAATGGATGGTTATTGTAAATTTCACAGTTGCGCCAGGCATGATTAGCTACTATGTTTTATTGTCAGGGATATCATCAATAAAATGTCAACTTCATATAGGTTATTAATAGGCTGTCAAATTCCACATCAAACCCAAAATTGTACTTACTTTCATTGGTAAAATATGTATTTGCCAAACTCAAGAGCAATCTTCCCAGTGGCCCCTAGAGGAAGTAACCGAAGCTGCATTAACGTGAAATGTAAGTTCGCTAGCTAGGGCTCAGACGTCTTGACTTGTGAGACAGATGGATTTGCGAAACCACAACCATTTGAAAATGCATCTTGCCAAGCTCCAAGTTATTCGCTTATTCCTGAACTATAGTGGTTCAGACCAAGAAGCGTCCAATGAGAACTTACTGGCAGCTACGAGTGCTCACCCTTTTCCCAACGGTTTCCAAGGATGACTTCCCAGATGGATATGTGTAACAAACATCTTGGAGTCAGGTCACTTCTTGTCTAGCACATGAACAGAGTTAATGGATGGTAAATATTAGCAACCATTTTTGTAAGGTCAACATGGCGGTTATAGTACAGCTAAAGATGCGATTACACACACAGGTTAAGCTTTTTCTAAATGTTCTCCGCAATGTTGAGACACCATTGGCTGACTCGATCGATCATCCCATTTTATTCTTTGTTGGTGTTGTAAAAAATGCTCCATGTTCCATTTTTTAGATAGCAGCTTGTTCCATGGCGCAGTACAGTTTAATGCGTAGTGTGTACCCGGACATCTGCTTTCAAAATGTGATTTGGATCTATTATTTAAGGGTCAATCGGACCCAAACATTTTCTGGATCCTACACTTTGGTTACTGCAGAATCTTTTGGTGTTATGGAACCCACATTACATTTCAGGTATTGAAGCATCTGTGGACTGGTCTGAATTTCACATCAGATTCCCCCATTCAGGCTACATCAAGTGGTTGGCTGACATTTAGGCTTAGTAAGCTTGGAACGGAACAGAAGAGGCAGGCTAATGCATTTGTTTCTCAGAAATATCGGATCTCAAAAAGGGAGACCCCCCATTTTTACGTAAACAGTGAAATGCAATGAAACATTTTATTGTAATTATGCATTACCATGCAGGAATTCCTTACTCTGATAGCAATGTGGTCCCTGTACTTTAGTGAATGGATTGAGGCCACAAGGCTACAAACATGTAAGCTTTGGCGCTTAAGGTTTGTCAAGAGTCTCTTGGTTCAGCTGAAGCAAAACATGGCTGCTCTGGTGGCCATTTTGAGTTGCTTCAAAAATGGAACAAATGCAGCAGTGGTGACTGTGTGGGGGAGGGGAGAATAGAAGCAGAACACTCAACTAGCTGCATTAACCTCTGTTTTGAACACAAAAACAAGAGCAGATGTAATAGGTTAATATAACTTACAGACCTGCCAAGGTCTGTCTGACATTCTTTCCAGGCATTTTGTCACTCATTTTGAATTTACCCATAGTTTCCTAAAGTGGTACAGTCCAACTCAGCTGTAATTTTCCACTCAGGAGCCACACAGTATGTCTCTCAGCTTGTTTGCAGTGGAAATACAATGTGACTGTAAAGTTGATCCATTGCAGTTGTCTCTGGCCTTGGTAATGTATGAGACTTTTACAAATGTTTTTTTTCTTTAGGATATTTGCAAATATGAGGTTTTTAAATTCTCCCCACTAAGCACAAACACTAATCTTCCAGAGGGAATGGTACAGCCCTACTGCCAGTTCCCCTCCCCCACTCTCCTGTCTCCCTGACTTCCATATGCCTGTGGTTTTGTGCTCATATTGCTAGTGTAGCCATACATTCAGTGTGCCTGCTTTTGCCCTCCAATTAAAAACTGGGCAAACCCTGGATAGGACCCACCCACAATTTTGCAATATTTTGTTTGTGTGTGGTGTTGGTCAGTACTAATTTACTACCTGAGTAAGATTTTATGTTTGAAAGCATACATATTTTGGGGGGGGTGTTGTTGATGAAGTATGATTCAACGTAGACAATATAATGCCATGAATAGGCTTGAGAAAAATGCAGAGTTTGACTGATGTAACTACATTGTTAGCAAGCATAGAATCATGTTGACATTGAGTGTGGAAACCAATTAGATCTAAGGGTGATTGTTTTTTAAATATTTTTTAAACACATTATTAAATTATACTTTATAATTTTCTGTGGTCCTGTTTCATTGGTGCTCCAAATATATGCTGAAGGCCTTCCTGTTTATCTTTGCTACATTATCAAAGATGGCAAGGTTGTCTTTGTGTACTATTTAACTTCTAGAAGACGTACAATTAGAACACAAAATGTTTATTTTCTGTACAACACGGCTGACACAATTTTACCCCACTTCAATAATAAACATGCCTGGTATACAGCTGGTATATTGGTTATAGTAGTCTGTGTCAACTAGGACACAGGTTTTGAAGTCCTTGCTGGGGACTGGTAAATGAGAATATAGGGGCGTAAATGAGAATATAGGCGCGTAAATGAGGCAAAAATTAAGAGGCGAGTTTCATTTGGTTTGAATGGATTTGTCTGGAGTTCTTGAAAATACTTAAGGTCATAAAGAGTTAGTTAAAACAACAGACCAGAAAAGGGAAGCTGTTGTTTTCCTTTTCCTCTCCTCTACAAAAAAAGAAAAAAAAAAACTCAGCCAGTCTCAACTGGTTCTATCCAGTTCTGAAAGCAGCCTCTCTTGATTGGCTACTGGCCTGATTGCGTCTCTTCCTCCCCCTTTTCAATGTAGTGCGTGAATCCATGTTGGGTCCTACCCAACCAAATGCATAATCCTAAATGTTTATAGTTAAATAACTATTTAATTAACTAAGTCTACAACGTGACTGTTATTTTGTGTCTTATCTTACGTACAAAGGTGAGAATATCCAGAGTGCAGCTTTTAATAACTATGGTCTAGCTTGTGGAGACAACCTGACCCACTAGTTCTCCTGTTTCTATAACAAGAGATACACACCTACAGATAGATTACAGGTAGGCCTTCCTATCAGACCAGAAAAAATACATAATTTGATTTTGGTCATCAGTCTCACGATAAATGTGTTCGTAAGTAACCCCCAAGGGTGCAGCAGAGTGCGTATGTTCCCACTGGTGTGTGAACATGTGAAATCCCAGGGAGTACTGGGTGCTAGCTAAGTCCCACAAAATCGTTACTATAGCCTTGAATTTTGAATAGCTGGCCATGAGGACTCTTTAAAGAAATGTTGGATTATTAATCTATTAAAAGCAAAACTTAAACATCCCTCAAAATACTTTGTTGGGCAATAAGTGCCATTTTAGTAGTGAGTACATACATTATTAAGTCATCCCCACCATGCCTGTCATTTCCTGTCTGTATACAGATCAGCCATGACAAGTCAAGAGTTTGAAGCCTGTCCTCTGTGAAACACTGATGTGGTGGACTCTAGAGCCTGGTTATAGTCACCTACACCACGTGGAGTTGCAGTTAGACTTGGGGGTAGTTTATTGGAATTGGGAAACATGTAGGCTGCCCTGCTTTCATAGAGAAGTGTAGGTTTCCCGCCAAATGCATGACTGATCATGACACATTTTCCTCCAGCTGTTTCAGTCCTTTAATGAATGCCAATTGATTATATATGGTTATGGAGATGTGTGTGTACACGACCTGACAGGTGAAATGAAGTGCTTGACATGTATGCCTTGATCAAAAACAGTCGGTCAAAAGGTGGAACACATCGTGGGTGAGGACTAAGCAAAAATAAATGTTTTAGGCAGTTATCTTTATTATGTAGATTTTGTAATTATATCTGATAGTAACTGGAGAATCCAGTCTGTCGTTGCCATTGCTGCAAACAGCAACTCTGGTGGCCATTTTGTGTTTCTGCAATTTCCTGATGGATGAAAGAGGAGATGCTGGGGGATGGGCAGAGAACGCAGCTCGCTGGATCTCAGCGACCAGCTAGATCTTGTAGTTTACTCTCTCTGCTTTGAGGATATTTATACTGAACAACCTTTTATAATGAACACCCTGAAAAAGGCAACAGTCCATTCCTGATGGCCGTAGTTTTTCTAGGTCTATTTTGTCGTACCATATTGAGAGGGATGTTGGCCTGTGCTGATTTTGTTTTCTTCTGTTTTAGTGTATAATTAAAACACTGAAGGTGACAATTAATGTGTATTTTGTAGTGTGATCATGCAGTTATTTTACTGTAGCGTATGAAACACTTTTCCAAAAGGCAGTTTCTGTATTTTTCAGTGCAGGGGAATCAAGCCAACTAATTTCCAACAACATTATTTAAGTTAAGAGGAGTTAAGACCTATTTAGATTTCTGTTGATTTGTTAAATAGTTCACCTCTCTAGCTCCCTCTCTAGCCAGGAGTAAACCCCCCCATTTCCAGAATGGTTCAGTCCATGCTTGGCAGTAAATTTCCACTGTGCACTTGGAGAGACTGTGCTTGAGTGGGGGAGGGGTGGTGTGTGAGGCTGTGCACTTCAGTATTGACTGCGTTGCTAGCTTAGGTTTGTGTGGGTATAAAGGACACTGTGCTCTTTGTTTTTTGTCAAGTTTCATAAGTATTTCATTTGATATTAACTGGGGCTTATATTTACATGTTCACAATGGTATTTATCAGTTCAAGGATACAAATGCTTGTGTAATATTTTGCTTAGTGTGCTTGACAGAGTGATAGACTATAGTTGACACATTCTGCTGTGTCAAGTGTTCCTGTGCTAGCTGAGATACTGTCAAAGAGGACTCGCACACAGTTTTTACATAACAAACCACGCGTTGCTCAACCAGATGGAACAGTCCTAGCAGCAGCCCACCCCTCCCCCTCTCCCTGGTTTTGTTCTCTCTTTTCTACCCAGTCGTTGCTAGCTCCCTCAATTACAACCAAACAAATCACACGTAGAACCTCTGTCCAAGGATGAAGGGCCTACTATATGAAGCTTAGGCTCCAGCTATAGGTTTATACGCTTTTCCCTTTCAGATATTGATTTATATCTTTGGTTACATTATAACAAAAATATATTACTTAACTTTCAGCCTATGAATTGGTAGAGGGGGAATGATGAATCATTAAAACTCATCGCTCATGTTAGATATTAGTTATTGTTAGTTGTTTACATGTTAATTTAATTTAGTTAATTGTTTGTTTGCAACCAATGGTCGCAATTGAATGAAGGCACAAGGAAGGTCCAGCAATGAAAAGTAAAAAGAAACATTTTGTTCTGAGACATGTGGGGCAACAGTCAGTTGATGATCTTGACTCACTTTAATGGTTTAAATAAGTAAATCTATTGGGAAAGGAAATCTGGCTTGTGGACATAAATCATAACCATATGGGGAGCAACAGTGGTGCCTGATGGTTCCCTGTTTGTAAGATCAAATATGTGGGATTATTTTAAAAGAATCTATTGTTAATAGGCCAAATCTATTCGCGCTCGACGTTTAAAGAAAAGTGTAATTTAAATTATATTTCAAACATTTTGTTTAGATTTTACCTAATGTCTTCAATGAGTTTGAAGTTTGAGTTTTCGGACTGCTGGTAGTTTACTGCTGGTTTGCTGACATTGTGACATAGTGTAGGTTTATGTTAATAATTGGAAGCAGTTCAATTCTCTTAACTTGAAATGGAAGCTATGCATATGAATCCAGGAATCATACTCAGTGGATGGGAGCATTGATTGGCGCAGGTTGTGGTGCTTGCTCATGTTGTTGTATGCACTTATTCTAAAATACTGTACTTGCAAGTATAAAGTAATAGGTAGGTTATTTTAGCATACATTGTATTGGAATGTATTCAGGTAATGTAAATGACCGAAAATGCTCTTGCTTTTACAAGCAAATGCCGACAAAATATTCTGCTCACGTTTTGAAGAACCATCAACATGGGGACTTAATCAAAAGACTTCCAACTACCTGTGTACTGTTTTGTGTTGAAAGGTAAAACGAGAAAATTTTGACTTGAGAATCATTGGACCATATCATGTTGCTGTCTCAGATAGTCATGCTGGTAAACTGGAGAATTATCACATTGGTGGAATTATCACATTGGTGGAAAGATATTGCGTAGAAAGATGTGCTCACCCCTCTAGTTCTGCATCACATTATGTCATCGGCTAGTAAATTACCTCATTGACCTCGAGTGGGAATGAGCAATGAACTAGACAGAGGCAGCTAGCCAAGTGGACGATACTAGTTGGCTAACCAAGTATGAACTGGAGTGAAGCAAGACTACATTGATAGAATACCAGGGGATGGGATCTTGGAAGATCATATACATTTGTTGTACCACACTGGTATAGAGAAAACATTGGACAGTTTATACCTATCATGGATTTACTGATGCTGGCTTAGGGGACTAGTTAAGGATTAGGTTTGACCTGGATATGTGAGCAGAAGAAAAGTAAACCTGAACTCCAAGTATTTATCTTACAACATCCAGCAGTGTTTTAGACAAATATAGAATTTTTCACTTTTATCGATTTTTTTAAAACTTTGGTCTATAAAATAGACCAGTATAATGTCAGAGTAACTTAAAGTTCACCTCCAGATCACAAGTCAATTTCCAGAGCAAATGCAAAACATGCCAGCAAAACATGCCAGTGTTGAAACTTGATCTGTGGTGATACCGTGGAAACACGTTTTCAGCTTCTTAGAGCCCAGCCTGGCTGCACACAGCAGAGCTGTCAGCCATTTTGTTTCTGCTGGATTCAGACACAGCGCATGAAGACAAAGGTGTGGGGGAGGGGAACATTGCGCGCTGTGCGCAATAACATTGGAATGTGTACTGTGCTGTGGGTTATATCATGCTGTGTGTGATGTGATTTTACAGTAGTGGTGTTTAGCACAAATAATGATATAGGCTATTAGATGGACCTGTTTTGTAAAATAACAAGAATATATCTGTCACCTCAATGTTAAGAAACCTAAATGTCATTGGACAATTTTTTTATAATGTTCAGTACAAGGACATAAGAAAAGTCATAGATCATTATTATGAAGTAAAATAAAAACAACCTAGATCTTGCTTATTTACATAGGCCTGCATTGACTGTGATTGGAGTAGCATTACACCTTAAAGTGGTGGTTTAGCCCTGTCTAGCTTTACATATTGTAAAGGGCGCATTATTATTCTATTTACACTGCGGACGTAGTCAATTTCTGTCGCAAGTCGTGATGTTGACTTGAAGCACAACATGAAGTCAAAGGCTCATGCTGTAAAGGATATAGCTGTCTGTTAAAACAGCAATGCAGTCATGTCGTTGTACCTTGAATCAACTCGACAAAGTAGTGCAAGTTATTGTCATAGCCTTTTATAGCGAAGTAGTGTTTAAATGTGAGTAAATAACAAGATCTATTTTCTGTAAGGTAGCTTGGATTACAGGCATGTGCTTCAGCATGTAGTGCCATATCTTGAACCCTACTGATTTGAGGCCAGATTTGAAAAGGTCCACCCTAAAGTAATATCATTGCTGTTTCATTTTGTGCAGTAGGCAAAACTGATGACATCATGCAGTGATAAAATTGTACTTCAAAACACTGTGTATCGTGTCACCTATTGATGTCATGCAATGACAGAATCTGTCCAGGAACATGGAGCGGTCAATCAAATTTCTCTAAATGAGAGCACCAGATTGTTTTAGTTTCCACTGGTGCCATTTATCCTGTGCTTTGGTTCATGAATTTTTGTATTTTTTCTCCTATCATAAGATCTCGTCTTTGCTACTTTAGTTAAATAGGGTTCTTTGTATAATCAGGCAAACTTCTGGAAGTGTTCCTCCTGGTCCTCTGTGTGTGTGTGTGTGTGTGTGTGTGTGTGTGTGTGTGTGTGTGTGTGTGCGTGCATTTGAGTGAGCAAGATGGTGGCTATTTGGGCATTTGTTAATTATTTAATCATTTAGTCTACACTAATGATGATAAAGTCCTAATTCTTCCATAAATCACATGCAGTCAAATACTGCATGTGGATATAGCTCAGTGGTAGTGCATTTGACAGCAGATAAAGGGGTTGCAGGTTCAGATCCGCCTCTGTGCGTCACTTTGGATAAAAGCATCTGCTTATTATCATATGCAATATATACTTCTATTTCTATATGGGCAGTTAGGCTAATGCCATTTCTTCCTAGAAGAATCTGGCCTGGTAGATCAAGCAGCACCACTTCACTTCTGTGCATAATCACATGGAGTAGGTAGATCTGGATCTTGCACAATGTCTGCTACTCCAATTGGGTACTTAGACAAATGAACTTTGTGGCCGGAGTTATTGATGCAGAATATAGAAATGTATGCTATTCATTTGTTGCAACCGTTCCAGCATTATTCTTGAAAATGAAATAGGCCAGGTACACTTATTTAATCAAATAACCTCTCCCCTGTTCTTCTTTAGGTAGAGCCTTTTGGTGCTAAATCCATGATAAGAAACAACACTACCTCAAGGTAAAATTCAATTTATTAATAATAACATTTTTAGTAAATTGTTTTAATGTTAAAAAAATTTGATCATGTTAAATATTTTATATTTGTTTAAGGTCATAGAATTGCATCGTTAAATGCTTTATACAGTTGGCTAACATTACAAGCTACTTAATTACTAAAATATAAAAACAAAAGGCAGGCTACAACAGGGTGCTTACATGTTGGAACCTAGCCTCGCAACTAAATACGTTCTGCAATTGGAACAGTGTACGGAAATCATGCACCTTTTGCATATCCCTTATTGTTGCCAGCAGAGTGTAACTACCAGACCTGATTTGCTGAGGAGGTGACCAATAGGAGCACAGGGGGAGGGGAAAAAGACAGAGCAGTGCTGCTGTAGTCTAGAAAGTATTTTCTGCGCCGCAGATCCAAGAGACCACTGCACTTGACTGCCAAAGCTTGCCAGCTCAGTCAGGGATTGATATTTTTAGTGTGGTAACAGACTATCTTTACCAAAACATTGTTTTCAGAATGTTTCCATTTTGAATATCAGCAGTCTATTAACCAGGACTAAAGTTATCGGCGAATACTTTGTATCGAGCTGTATGAAGAAAGAAGGGCTGCTGTGCTCAACGTAGATTTAGCTGTGCTTAGTCACATTTGTAGCTCCAATTTTCTCCTGTCAAGTACAATAGTAAAATATGCTGAGCTCAGAGGGCTAGAACCTTCCAGAACAGAACAAAAAGGGAGAAAAACACAGCTCTCCACAGTGACCCCTGGAGTTGGTTCCAAGGCACTGCACAATTTGATGTCAACATATCTCACTTGTACCTTTTGAAAGTTATTGTTGGAGTGCGTATAGGCTAGGTGGATGTCACAGGTGGGTAGCCATTGCTTTAGTCTGTAAGTTGTGGTTTTTGCCTCTCTTTAACTAGGGCATCTTTTCCTGTATCCCTTAGGTGAAAATGGAAGTCGCTGTGGCGGAGGAGAAGAAGAAAATCTTCAGAGCCAGAAAGACTATGAAGATAAGTGACCGGCAGCAACTGGAAACTCTCCACAACTCCTTATCCTCCAGCGGACGGGCTTCATCTACCTCCTCTTCACCTCCTCCCTTACTGAACGGCACGCACAAAGAGGATGGACAGAAGGGGGCAGATAGTGACACCAGAGACTCGAAGAGCCCCGTTTTCACACCCTCGACCTCGCCGAACTCGCGCTCCCCCCCCCTTGGCCTGTCCCTATCGTTGTCCCCCTCCCCTCCGGCTGTCCCAAGTCCGAAAGCTAAGGACGACATTCCTCCTTCGCCCTCATCACCATTCCACTCTCTGAACAACGAACTGAGAAAGATTGAGGAGGAAGGAAAGAAGGCGCGCTCTCCGTCCCCACCTAAAGAGTGTCCCCAGTTGTCTTCAGCTAAGGAGGCCAAGGAAGGACAAGCTAAAGAGGCTGTGACAGCAAAAGCAGGGAAGAAGCAAGAGGAAACAAATAGCACAGAGAAAGAGGTTTGTATAAGGTTAAGAAAAAGAATGGTGGAAAGGCAGCAACATGGAATGATTAAATGGTCAGATGAGAATTATTTTATTTGGGGTCCAAGCATTGCTTAGCAACACCCAAACTGCCCTTAGCATGGTATGGCGGCCTAGCTAAGCTACATACTCATCTGTGTATTCTCTGCAGGAAACACGCACTGCTACCAAAAGCAGAACCACCAGTTTCGTGAAAGAATCTTCTCCAAGCTGCCCTGTTTCTCCTGCCACATCTGACAAGGTGTCAGAGAAAAGCCAGAAGCCAGAGCAGAAAGACTCTGTAACTATGGGAACGGTTACCGACAGTACAGAGGCCAAGGCTCCCGAGGCCTCTTTAGCCAAAAAGGAGAGATCCTCCTCCCCCAAGGCTACCACAGGGTCTCCTGAACCATCCTCATCCCCCTCTACCGGACCTGTGCCAGCCGAGGACATTAAAAAAGTGGCTATTAAGAGTGGGAAGGGTGATGGTGATCAGGGAATGAAGGCAGAGGTAAAGGAAGATGAGAAGATGGAAGTGGACTTAAAAGTAAAAACGGAAGCGAAAAAGGTGAAAAAAGATCTTAAGGTGGAGGATTTGCCGTCGTCTTCATCTTTTTCATCTAACACAGGTATGAAACTGACATATTGGGATGGATTGAATAATTGGGAATGTAACAATAGGAGAGAACCTGGGATAATATCGACAACGCTTATCTTCAAACTGTGAAAATTGACTACAAAAGTTGTACTACACAGGCTGTAATTCAGTGAGTAATGACACGGTCTTATGTAAATTTTTCCTGACAGCTGTTAAAGAAGAAAAGAGCTCCTCTGGACATAAGCGTCAACTGTCGGAAGCTGATGTCAAAGATGAATCGAATGTGGACCGAGATGGGAAGAGGCAGAGGAGGGATGGTGTTGAGTTAGAAGCACAGCTGGAACTGAAAATCACTGCTAAATCTGGCAGTCGCCATAAAATTGAAAAGGTGGGTAACATTGGTTGTTGGCAGTGGGATGTGCCCTTCCCCATGTCTTTCAAGGACAATTCCAAGAGCAGGAGTCATAACCGTAGCCTTTTAACTATATAAGCCATGGATATTTCTTGCATTGGTATACTAAGTAAGCTCACAAGACAGATCTATATTTTGTAACAAAATATTTTGCTACTTTGAAGGTCAAGCACTTTGTTTTGCTCTCTACAGTTTCATTGTGTGGATTGTTTTATAGTTTGATATGTGTTTTAATCAGGTTGTTCAGCAGTTGGTGGAGGAGCGAATGAGGGTACTGCAGCTGACAGTCTTCGACCAGAGTTTGCAGGAGTTAAAGGAGCGTATAGACAAGATCGACTGTGCCACCAAACACCAGAGCGCCCTTAACACACTACAGGTAAGAAGAAATGGAACTAAAACATACAAATTCTCGACCTCTACAACATTCTTTATTTCATCCAATACAATGGTCAACCCAAGCCATTAGTCTTAATGTAAAAGTATCAAGTAAAACATGACACACGTATTAGAAATTGCAGGTGCAATAAACTCATGCCAAATCTTTTTCAGGCTAAAATAGCTAGACTAGCGAAAAAGTTTGGAGAAGCCAACCAGTCCTCAGAGAATAAAACAAAGGAGGTAGGAAAACAGAAGTGGGACAGAATCCCAATATTATCCAGCCTAGATATCCAATACTGATACCAAACTGTCCACAAAAATAAAACGATGCAGCATGTTACTAATGTACCCTATAATTTCTTTCCCACAGGTGCTCACAACCCCTGTAACTAAGACTCCAGTTTCCACCAATTCCACTCCTACGCAGCGGTAAGAGTTCAGCCTTTCAATTCTTAAACAGTTTTATCAAATGTTTTGAAAGATGTCAGAAAGCTATAGGATTCAGTACTGTAGCCCATTACTCGTTGAATTTATTTCAACGTTAGATTAATTGACAGAATGTACGGTACACAAGAACATTTCATATGGTCTCATTCTCAAGTCAAATGGTGTAGCATTGTGCTTCAGGCTGTGTATGTGGGTTTGTATTGTGTTCCCTTGTATGAACGTGACAAAACCAGACTAAAGCCCATATCTCACATGGAGCCACGGTAACGTGTGATTGAATGTGTAGGTTCTGTACCGGATTGTGTCGGCAGTATTGTTAACTCTAGAGGCTGGAATACAATCTGGTGGAGAGTGAATTATGACATCAATCCCAAAACACCACTTTGGGATTTAACGATATTTTCGCCCATTAAGGGTCGACTTCTCAGAGAACATGAAGGGCTTACCCTTCTATAAAAAAAATATTGTAAAAAATCCCTCGCTCAGAGACAAAAATTGTTTTTCTTTTTACGGAGTAGACGGAAGGCGCGTCGTTTTTTTTTTTTTTTTTCTCCACCGTCAAAAACATCACATGGTCCTGAGTCTTGTGACGTTCTACAATGTGAAGCTTGAGAGCAGCCCCAGGCTCTTCAGAGTGTTAGTGTATGCAGCACCCGCTACAACTGCACCTCTCCTCCCCAACAGCGTGCTCCGGGGGCTGACGCCGGAGCCGCAGTCCAAGACACGCAGAGGGTGGCTGGCGCCCTCTCTTGTCAGGATACCCGTACAGTCGATCAAACAGGAAATCAAAGAGGAGGATGATGTAGAGCTACCCAGGCTCCCCTCGGAACGGAGGACTTCAGTGGCACATCAGCTGTCGGAATATAACGAGGGGCCGGCTAGAAAAGATGTACAGCTGCGAGCGCTCACCAAGGAGAAAGAGAGGCAGCTGTTCTTTGGCTGCAGGGACAGCCAGATGAAGCACAAACCGGTCCGTTACGCTGTGCTTCTCTTCCGAAACCTTGTCCACTATGAGGAGTACAGCAGCTGGGTTGGACAGGTCAATTACGTTGGGCTTCAGGGCAGGGAAGCACTTCCTGTGAACTTGAGGAGGACCATGAGGGCTCTTTTGGAATTTCGCTTCAGCAATTTGAGGCGATGTGATTGGAATAAGATCCGTGAAGCCATCAATGCAGATCTACGAGTGAAGAAAAAAGAAGCATTTTTCTCTTTGACTTAAGGTTTCTTTTATGGAGAAGCCATTTCATGTTCATTTAAAGTTCATAAATTTTACTCTTGTGGAGAAACTTTTACTCTAAATTCTTCCAATGTATGTGTTTGACTGATGGTTTTTAAACCATAAAAAAAAGTTATATCATTTTATGCCCCAAACCACAGCACTCAAAATATAAATACGGTCCCAGCTAGAATGAAACTTTTGTGATCTGACAAATGAGTTGGGTCTCGGATTATATCATACAGAACAGGATACCAAATTGCAGTGATCCATGAGTCCAGCGCTCAGTTCAGCTCAACATGGCAGCAAAAACGTTCATATTTCTTTCTTGCGGACCGCTCAACCAAATGACTTCACAATTGACAGTTTACATCCTTTGGTCCTGACCACTGCACCTGCCGCATTTTAATCGTCAAACATTGCCCAGTTCTCAATGATTGAGCCACAGACAGACACAGAAATTCCGGCCTTTATAGTTAAATATATAGTCGAAGTCTGCAATTTGGGAAATCCTGTCCGGATGATGCAATATGATCTGGATGATACTGTGCATCAGCACAGACTCTGTGGAATGAACTCCTTTTTTCATTTCCAAAGAAAAAAAACTGCAAGATTGAAATGGAATACTGAGGAGGCCTGATAATGTGCCTGAAATGCCATGGATATGTGTGACAAAGCTGGTCACCACACCCTGACCCTGTGTCTATGAACAACTCAAAGCATTCTACATTTTTCTGAACAGGCCAGTCCGGACCTCTATGGAGCTAAAGCAGACCCCCACCACACCTGTGTCAACCAACCCCCCTGGTGAGTAACAGGGACTGTCTTTGCTTACACTAACCCTTATTCTTAGTGTTCAAGACATGACAAAGATTGGGAAGTTATAACTTATTTGGTCACCTAAAGGTGTGTATATTCATCCCATTCTTCTTTTTTTCCCCCTTTTAAATATTCTCTGAATTTCCATCTTGCAGTGCCTCCTGCCCAGCCCAAGTCTATTCCTCCCACCTCCACAACCACAACCATGGTAACACCAGGGCCCATTCTCCAGCTGATCTCAACAAGCAATTCCACCACGTCCACACTGGGCACCAGTGCTACCCAGAGCCAGCCTACGGGAACCTTGTTGCTCAAGACCACTCAAGGGACCAATATGGTGGGCCAGGGCCAGCCTGTCCTCATCCAGCTACATCCAGCCCTGTCCATGCCTAATGGGCAGCCCGGGACCGTCGTCAACATCCCCGTCTCCTCTTTCGCAGCTGTCAACTCCCACAACAAGTCCAAAACCACCACTTCCACCTTCATCCTCAAAGCAGCTCCCCCCACCACCACAACGGCCACGGCGATGGTCCCAGCCATCCAGGCCTCCACCTCCCAGATGACCCCAGCCCAGATATCTCTGGCTCGCTACCAGGGAGGTGCAGGGGGCATCAGCACACCCTATGCAGGAGTGTCTGTGGCCACAGCCAGGATGCCTGTTCAGTCTGTTTCCGTAGCAGGGGCGGTGTCTTCATCCTCCTCACCAGCGGCCTCCGGTCCAGCAGCGACAGGCTCGACAGCTCCTGGAACGCCCTCTGGGATAACGATGACATCCAAGACAGGTGGGTACCTGGCACCACTGGGAGCCCACTCTAAATGATTGTTCAAGTAGTTCAAGCTAATTATTCAGCTTTTACAAGTGTTTTACAAACTGGCTTTGTAGAACTTCTTGCTTGTTCTGTTTGATGTGTATTGGAATGTTTTTTACACAGCAGAAGCAGTGGCTGTTATACAAACCAAAAAAGAAAGACATGTAAATAATAATAACTCCCTCACTTCTTTCTCTCTCAACTTCAGATAATCAAGCCACAGGCTCTACTCCAACCAAAACGCCTGTGCAGGGGCCCCGGCCCAAAGGCTCTGTCATAGACCTTACTGAGGACGACGATGATGTACAAGGTGAAGATGAGATTCCAACAAACAAAATAACATTGCTGTTTTATGGTTTTATTAAAAAAAATATTTAGCAAACGCTTCTATCCAAAGCGATATACAAATGGGGCAAATAGTAGCCACAGCAGGTTTATCAAGGACCAGAAGTGCATAGTTAGTGTAAAGTAACACAATTTTATAATTTCAATGGTTACTGTCCAGGGACGCTGGGTAGTGGCATCTTAATTTTCTTCTCTCTGTCTCAAAGTTGGCGATATTTTCTCCCTCTGATAATTCTTCCCCATTTCTTCACAGTGACGGGCGTTAAGAAGGCCGTAGGCATAGCTGCTCATCGTCCTCCAGGGCCACCCCCGCTGATAAGCATTCCTACAGGTGAGAAACACCAGTGTATTTGTGTGTGAATGTGACAGCAAAAAAACGTGGGTGCCATACATCTAATGTGCTGAAAAACAATTCACCATATCCTGATGATGTATCTTAGTAGTGGCATTCAGCCTAAGGTTGTCATTTCATGCAGTTAAGAGTCATATGTCCTTTATCCCAGAATTGTGACTCACATTGTTTGTATCTACAAAACAGGAGCCACTGCGAGGTTGTCTCCTCAACACCCTGTGAGCAGTCCCCAACATACAGTCCACCACCGCCCCCCACTGGTGAGAATCTTAATCCTCTCAAACGTTTCTCAATGTTGTCTGTAACTAAGTTTTTAGAAGAGAATTTAAAGAAATATTTATAATATATGAGCACCAGTTTTTACCTTCTTAGTTATCCATCTCTTGCAACCCTCACAGGACTCCCCGGTAAAAACACGCCTTAGTACACCATCCAGAACCTCCTCCACAGCCCTGCCCTCCTTACCGACAGCACCCCAGCCCACCACCCGCCTGCCCCAGGAGGCTGCCCTGACCTCGCTCCCCCAGCAGCCTCAGCTCAAGCTGGCTCGGGTGCAGAGCCAGAACGGTATTGTTCTTTCCTGGTGCGTGTCCGAGACCGACCGCACTTGCGCCACTGTGGACAGCTACCACCTGTACGCTTACCACATGGACAACTCTGCCGCCAACGGGCAGGCTTTGCAGCACTGGAAGAAGATAGGCGAGGTTAAAGCCCTGCCTCTACCAATGGCCTGTACGCTCACCCAGTTTGTGTCTGGATCAACGTATTATTTCGCTGTCCGAGCCCGGGACATCTACGGTCGGTTTGGACCTTTCTGCGAGCCTCAGTGTACCGATGTCATCAGCTCCTCCTCCTCAGCGAGCTGAACCAATCAGAATGGAAGAGGGCACGCATTTTGGGAACGTGCATATTTGTGTTTTAGGAAGTTGAAATAACTGTTAAATTCTTTAGGGAATGGAGTTAGGATCCCTATGTTAAACACATTGTACACAACCACATCCAGGGACATCCATGGTAAATATATGTTGCTGGGACCCCAGATGATAATCTGGTTTGCGACAGGATTTTGGTCAACTGTTATGTATAATTTTTGTGATTTAAGATATTGTTCAGAATTGAATTAAACCTCTACAGGCTGTTCAGATATGCTGACATCTGTTACCTGGTCCAGTTCCTATTTACTTTACAGGAAATGGTTGCATCAAAATGCATTGTTGTGTTGGGAAACTAAATACAAATAATGATGGTAATTTTGTATGTTTGTCTGGTAACCAGACTTTGACAAATACAATAAAACGTTTTATAAAAAAACTTTTCTAATTGAGGTTTCTTGTTTTGATTACAATTATATAAAAATTATTCTGACACAAACTTTTAATTGGAATACTGGATGAAACAAGTTATTGGGAGTTTTTATTGGGAAGCAGGAGCTTTCTATACCAACATCATTTAGTTAGGTGTCTGGAAGGTGCAGTAATCATTATAAATGAAGAACAAAGATTGGTAGCTGTTTTGAGAAAAAAACTTACATTCACTTACATTTTCTAACAAACTAACTTGTAATATCTCAAGCAATAGATATGTAAGAGAACAAAGGTCAAAACAAAGGTTTTAACTTCATGAAGCTTAATTACATTACATCTACTTGTACTGTGCGTACATTTAGGAGTCAAATAGTACCAGGCCACAATTACGTTTTAGTTCTCTTAGCCACATAAAGACACCACTAATCAAAGATAACACTTTATTAATCCCCAATATTGGGAAATGTGGATGTTACAGCAGCAGAGACAAGTAAAAAACATAAATAAAGAATAAAATACAATGGATAAATGAAAAACATCTATACAAAAATGTGTATAGAGTGTCTCCCGCAGCAGTTTGCAGTTAAGGTGGCCGCCTAAGCAACACACGCCTGCCGCCTTAACTACGTTGTCAAACTATATGAGTTATATCTGCAGTGTTACTCTGTCCTGTTTTCTCCCTTTCATTCCAAACCGTGACCAACGCCAGTCTCTGCAGAACGCATAAAAATGTGTTTTTTGAGGAAACATTTTGACCACATTTCATACAATAATTGCAGCTCAAGGTGCTTTACATAAAATCAATAAATAAAACAATAATACAAGTAATAAAAGTAACCATTCTGAGCACAGGCGGCAGTCTTTGCGGTATCTCGAGCCACAGTCTTGGTTTCCCAATAGCTATAAATACAAATGCAACTCAACAAAAACCCAGGCCGCAGTCTTTACCGGAATCCAAAACACATAAGCCGCAGTCTTTGCGGTATATTGAGCCACAGTCTTTGTGGTTCCCAATATAAACAAGCCGCAGTCTTTGCGGTATCTCGAGCAGCCAAAGTCTGTGTTTTCCCAATATAAATAAAATGTAACTCAACAAAATACAGGCCACAGTTTTTGCGGGAATCCAAAACACACAAGCCACAGTCTTTGCGGTACTTCGAGCCACAGTCTTTGTGGTTTCACCATATAAATAAAAATGTTTTGCGATGGATCCCTTTCAGCCATGTTGAGTTTGGGGTTTGGATGAAAAACTGGCTAGTTAAGAGAAGGGAAATATTTAAAGTGGATTCTTTATTTCAGTACAGCTGGCCTGGGAGGATAGGAAGTAAGCTACAATTGTTACCGTGTAGACTACACAAACAATATGGCTGAAGCCCAAGACTGAGATTTGACTTACTTCCTGGACAACCTTTGAATGAACAATTTACATTTATATGTTTTATAGAGCCCATTGTCATTTAGGAGCATATTTTTGGATGGCGATGCAGCCAGGTGAGCATGCTGCTATAAGAGAATGCCTGAAATGCTGTTGCTGAAGGCTCTGCTCTCCATCTGCCACAGGTCCGAGGGGAGGGGCTGCATCTTGTGCACCTGCAGGGGCTTTCTTTGCTTCTGAGCATGGCAGCCACTTAAGCACTAAAATCTGTCAGATTGTGTTATTATATCTGATTGCATTCCATACAGCCCCATTGACCCAGAAGTGCCATTTATAAGGATTCTCAAACTTTGGCATTTCCACTTAATTGCGAAGATGTTCGGTGAAAGCAACTCATGATGTTGCGACTCGGTTGGCAGAGGCATAAGGAAATTCCACAGCTGGTGTATTGAATGATAAATCAATTAAATTCTCAGTCTTAAATACACAAAATACATTATTCTACAGAGCAATGGGGTTTGAAGACCGATGTGCTTACTGTTGTAGCCTAGGCTACAACCTAGTTTTTTTTTTTAGCTCTTGCTCAGAAACTACACTAGACAACTTGATTTGAGGTTAACGCATTTTTCAAGTAAAAAGATGAGATAACACTAACCTATTTCCCAGGAAGGGAAAAACGATCACATGGTCAGCAGTACAACATTCCAGAAAGTGCAAGTGAGATTTACAATTTTCCCCGTCGTAAACAAAGATCGTCAAGTTGTAAGCTTAGAAGTGACAGGCTACAGTATCACCTGCCACTGGAGAATTGGCGCGAAATCATGACCGCACGCGCTGTCGCGCGCCTATTGCTCTTGAGGAGCCGCTTGAAGACCAACCTGGGACTCGCTTCAAATATCAAGACAGACTGCGAGAACACCTGAAATGAAAAAAGGAGACATTCTATCAACTAATAAACTATGTAAGTCAACATGTTATTTAATTTGTTGGCTATCTGGCCATTTAAGGCTTATTTATTTTAGTTCTGATAGCCTATGCCATAACTATGCCGAAATTAACTCGTTTTCTCCGATTCCCCGTGATAAATGTTTTTGTTCTTGAATGAAGTAGGCTACGCATCGAGTAGGCTACTGAAGCTGCACTCATGTCCATACTGCAATAGAGGGAGCCATTGCTTTTTTACCAGACATCGTTTTTTCGACATTAGCGCTGACTGTATCCCTTTAATTTAGAATCCTATAGAGGGACCCACCTCCACGCATCTGTCTCCATCACTTTCTCTCTCTCTCTCCCTGGTAAAGGAGGGAGAACAGAGTGAGTGGAGAAGCTTGAGTTCTGCGCTCTGCATTCTATAGCCAGACAGAGGTGTCAGTTATCCACTCTATCTCTGGGTAACAGCAGCACAACAGCTTGCAGCCGTCTGAGTGACATGTCTTACTGTTGCTGTGTTGGAGAAGGGTTACTTCCTATCTGAAGTACAGAAGGTGCCACCTTGTTTCGAGGAAGAAAAGAAAAGAAGACTGAAGATTTAACAGGTGGAGAGAGGGGGAGATTACTGATAACCCCCCCTCGCCTTACTAAAACAGCAAAACGGAAGGCCTTGGAGTATTCAATTTTTTCTTTCGTTTTATATTTTTTCTATTCCTCATCGCGGTGCTGGGAGGTGCTTCATCTTTTCATATACTTGCTCTCTCCATCATTTGCCTTCTTATCTATTTTTCCATATACCTGGTGTACAATTTTCTCTATCTATGAGTGACAAAGAGAGAGAGAGAGGAGGGGGAGTTTCTATTAGATTTTTTGGCCTTTCTTTCCCCTCTCCACTCTTTCCCACACCATTCCATCCTTTTTGATTCTGTCTCCATCTCTCCACACCTTTCTATCATCAGTTGCTCACACCGCATTCCACTCCTCCTCTCTCTCTCTCTCTCTCTCTCTCTCTTTCTCTCTCCTCTCTCACTGTCTCTCTCTGTCTCTAACTCAGATGCTAATGAACTTGGACTGAATTTTTCAAAGAGAACTAAACAGCGCTTCATCAATGACTCTTTTTTTCCTTCTTCTCTTTCGGTCCCTCCTCACCCATGCCCTATGCATCACAGTTTTGTGGGATTCTTAATTGTAACACTCGGTAGGTTTACTATTGTTTAGTGTCTGTCTATCTGTCTGTCTGTGTGTGTATTTGTGTGTGCTTTACGTATACATAAAACACACATTAACACACACACACACACACTCACACACACACTAAACTATGGTTAAAAGACGAGAAACATATGGTTGTTCAGTCAGTCGATACTGGTCTCACAATTTCCTCATGCCCATCCTTTCTTCATCAGTAATTTTGCATCCTTTTTTAACTGTCATCTTTAAAAACTGTTACTTATTTCTTCTGTGATTTGGATATTCTTCTTGTCTTTCTTCATAATATTCTTTCCTCCAATGTCAGAAAAATTTATCTAGTTTTACCTTCAGCTATGCTTGGAAATAGCCCAATATCTGTCTTTCAGGATTTGAGAAGCTATGTATTTCAACTGTGAATTTGATGTTGAGATTATTTCCACATACGTGGTTTGACATAGTCTAGAATAAATTATTATTGGACACACATGAATATTTCTTACCATTGCCATAAACCCTCATCACATCAATGCTTGAAACACACTCTTCCATTCTCCTGGTCAATTCGTTTTCTCACTCCCACCCTTTTCCTCCTCTTCCTTTCTTTCCCCCTCACTTTCTTTCCATTTCTTACAGTCTGACATTTACATTTAGTCATTTTATCAGACGCTCTTATCCAGAGCAACTTACAGTAAGTACAGGGACATTCCCCCGAGGCAAGTAGGGTGAAGTGTCTTGCCCAAGGACACAGCGTCAGTTGGCATGACCGGGAATCGAACTGGCAACCTTCTGATTACTAGCCCTATTCTCTCACCGCTCAGCCACCTGACACTACAAGATAGGAATACTCTGTAATAATAGCCCTTTCACAAGTAGCCTAAATTTGTACTTTTAATCCAGTATTTTCTCTTTATTTTGTTCTTCAGGAATCGTCTGGACTCTATGCGCTATTAAAGTTTTTCTTGTAGTACAATAGGAACCCTATTCCATCTCCTCTTTAATTTTAGATACAATCACACCAACCAGTAGACCCTGTTGAGCCGTGGGATTAGCAGTGACTGTACAGTAGATTAAAGAGGAAGTAAAAGCGTTGCTATGGATATGAACCATGTCAGTGTGTGTGTGTGTGTGTGTGTGTGTAGGTTGGAGATAGCAACAGACCGATAGACATAAGCGTAGAGATAAATTCTAGGAAGCGTACTCATCTCATCGTCCCTGTTTTTCTCACACACTTTTATAAATCTCTCTCTCCCTCTCCCTCTCTCTCTCTCTCTCTGTCACATTTCCCTCAGTTCTCTGTGCTCTTGGATGATTCACTTCAGTATCTCATGGCTTTGGGAGTACCTTTTCAAAACGTCACCAACACAACAAACATCCACGTATCTTTTTATAGGTCAACATCCACGCACATCCATAAAGCAACACATCCAGTTTCTGACACATTCGAATGCATTTATGTCTGCAACTTTTGTCCTTTTTTTCTTTCTTGTGGACTAAAAAAGAGGTTGAAACACCTCCCGTTTGTCATTTGAAGGGGGATGTACCCCATTCAGGAATAAGAAACCACATGTTTTGTGCCTGCGCTGTCGTCACTGTTGTGCCACACACTTCTGTTCTTCTTTAAACAACCTTCACTACAAGTTCATAAATAATAAGTTACAGAAAAGAGTTAAGTAGGTGAGTAGTGAAGAAATAACGCACACCTGCTTCCCATCTGAGTGTGTCTGAGCATGTGCGGAGGTGTATGTGTGTGTGCCAATGTGTATGTGCCTCTGTGTAATGTATGTGGTTTATGCCTGTGGGTGTGAGTGGATTTGTTTTGTATGTGTGTAGGGGGTGGGGGCATTTGTGTGTGTGTTTAGGGGGTGGGGCATGTGTGTGTGTATCAATCTGCATGAACTTCAACCAGCAGGCTCCTCACATAATGTTTGTATTTATAAGCCTGCACTGTTAAACCTCTTGTCACCCAACTGTGACTAATTGGATATGTATCAAGCCAAGTCTTTGATGTGAATCCATTGCCTATACGTTTACACTTTCTATGAACTGTGCTTTAACTCACTGTACATACATACTATTTATAGACTACTTACTGTAAATACTATAATGAAGTCTACCCCTCCCTTCAATGTCCCAAATACATTGCGTACACTTACCTAAAAGTAGAAACTTTATGGACTAATAGGATAGCCTATTTATAGCCATTATTCTATGACTGCCTGTTGTTCATTGTGGAAAAGGTTATGGTTCATTATCTACACCCTTGTCTCTTCATGCTTTGATTATTTAAGCTACGTTACCCCTCCAGAGCTGTTAGTTTCTCTCAGTATCGGAGATGATGAATCTGTAGACATGAATCACGAGGCTAATATGACTCATGTACCAGTCTTGTGCTGTATTGTGGTCCTCAGCGGTGGCCCTTAATAAGGATGCATTTCAGGATGCATCATACAGTGCAAATGATGGTGGTGTGTGCAAGGCTCAAGTGGCCTTATGCCAAAATTGTATTTGTATTCACTCTACCTCCTGCTCTGTATCCAGCACTTTTTTTTTTACTTCTGTCTTTTTCAGTTACATATATTTTATTTCAACCTTTAAGTTATGGTTAGCTGAATTTTCAGGGGTGATAGATACATCTTGCCCCTGACACCTTTTGATGTATTTGGCATAGTTTGGTTGGCTCTGCTTAGATGCTAGGCCTAGCACCATGTAGTGTGCTTTTAAATCAATATATGTAACTTAGGTCACATAGGTGTCAAATGTAAACAAAAGTTAGAACACTTGCTATTGCTAATAGAACATCACAGAGACGTCAAATGCCTAGCAGTATAAGGGTCTTAACTTTTCCTTAAATCATTCATTTTCTCTTGGGAGAAGGAAAGCCACAACTACCACAGTTAAACAGTAATTGAGTGTACTTTCCACCAAATCCACCTTAATGATTTAAAACAGCTTTTAAGCAAAAGGATGTACTCGAAAAGTCAAATTGGATATGTTTTTAAAGGTTAGCTGTTATCAATATTTATTTGTACCCAGTATCCCCCCTAAAGGTATTTTTTGTCCCTACTTCCGAGTGGTTTTAAGCATGCTTGTTAAAATAAGGAAGCGATTGAGAGGGGTGAGGTTGTCAAACAGTTACCTTAATGGAGGAATATGAAAGAGGTGAAAAACTGAAGGTTCAGGGGCATTTCTGGACACTTTTAATGAAGAAATGACCTGCCAGTTTTCTCAAAGGTGTCTTTATTTAGCACAGCTACGCTTTCACCAATTTTTCTGAGTAAATTCCAAATTGAATACTATACAGCAAAGTGGATCCTGCATATAACTATATTATGCACATGATGTGTCCTTGACAATATGTACAGGAATATGTACATATTTACTACCAAGTCTTGTCCACTTCCTTTAGATAACAGTTTGAAATCTATTCTTTGTTAAATCAATTTCCATATAAGAAAATATTTCAGGATTTTAAAACATGCCAATTATTCGTTTTTATACTTGTTTTTATATTTGCTCAAGTGCAATATTTACTTGTGCTCATGCACTGTAATGTGCGGTAATAACATCATTTGAATACTTGGAATACTACTGAAGGAGTTTGAGATAATTAGGGTTTAAAAGAGTCAGAGAGAAAGATGGGTTTGTAAATAAATTTAGTTGAATACATAATTTATTACCCTGCCAGACAGGATTAAAATTCCACTCGCACCCATATCCTCTGACAACTTTCCCAGGGCTAAATTGCAGGCACAAACACACACATACACTTCCTAAAGGGGTACATGCTAGAATGAGGGACACAGATGCAGGACACAGAAAGTGGGCAGGGATGGAAGGAAGAGAACATGAGAGAGCTTGCATTCATTAAAGGTGAAGTGTTGAGATCAGAGACATCACCATATCTGGCCAAAATATATTCCTCCCACCCCAAGCCCTGCATTCTTCCCAACAAAATTACCTAAGCACCTCACGTTCACTCAACTCTTGCCTCGCCTTGTTGAAATTTAACAAAACAAAACGCCTTTGATATTCGTGAAAGGGAGGACATTTTGTTTGATCAAAACTGCTGGTTAATTGAGATTCAAGAGAATAGCGAGCGTGGTTAACCACCTCGGGGGCTTGGCGGAGCTAAGCCTTGACCTTGCGGGCCAATTGACTTGTGTACACGAAGACATTTAGCCCCTTCCACACAGGAAGCATCCATCATCCACTGCCTCTGTGATGGTTAACTCTGTCTCTCCTTTTCCTCAGCGTGACTAAAAGGAGAGCTTGTCATGGACCGACAGAAAAACAGACAACGATGACTTGCTGAGTCTCCCAAGAAGACAAAGACGTGAAGAGGCATAGAAGGGAGTGATACAAGACAGAGGAAGAACGAGGAACACGTTCTCTCTTTCTCCCATCTTGGAATCGTCAAGGCAACCGTGTTCACACATACTCGCACTCAGAGACTTCTCAAGAAGGGAATCTCGACGAGCTGTTTCACCAATGGAAAAAGGGAGGATGGGTTGCCGGGAAAGAGATGACTAAGAGAGGGCCTCCATCTGTCCCTAATCGATCATTCAGTCTTTTTTTAGTTCACCCGCACATTCTTACTTCACATTTTAAGTTGACTGTTGACAGTGACTTCTGTTTTCAGAATTTTATGTTTAATACAGTGAATACAGGTACATTAGGTTTGTATGTTAGATGAAAATTGTATTTTGTAGCAGTATTCAAATTATAGAAAAGGGCTTGAGTTTCTTAGTTAAGCTTCCCATTCCCATAGACTCAGTTCCCTCCAATCTTGAGTAGATCAGGTTATTGCCAAGATAGTTTTACATCTATTTTCCAACCTCTAGCTGAGCAGTATTTCACGCACGCCAGTTATCATCCCTGACCTCTATACCCCCCAAGCAGACAAACACACACACACACACACACACACACACCGGGCTCTCATCCCTCCTTCTCCAAGACCTCTCCAGTCATCTCCACACGGATTCATCTATTCGCCATCCCTCCATCCGGGGCTATGAGAGGAGGAGTTGCGTCCCAGACCACACCATCATGCCAGCTCTGAAGAGTAGGGAGGACATCTGGGCTGGCAATGTACAAGGTACGCCTTTAAAAACTCCTCCGTCTTTACTTCATGTTCTTTCTGGTGACGTTTGTTTAGCATATTTACCTAGTGGAGTAATGTAGAGTCTTTTTTTACTGAATCAATCCACAAAATTAAGTTGGATCTATATCCAATCTTATTATATGCTGATATCTACCTGATACACCATAAAAATATATTAACGGCACTGTATTGTGATGAAGGTTGGGGTTGATTTGAGCTGCAGTTTTCATTTCCGGCAGCTGTTATGGTGTTCTCACAGGCTATTTAACTCTGTTACGGAGAATGTTTTAATTCATACCAGTGGTCATGCACACACAGTGTCCTCTCTGCTGGCCTTTCATAATATGGAATGTGCTTTGCTCTGGGTTGTGCAGTGACATCATCAAAGAGGCACCCAGCATGATTTGAGGCATGTCACGCAATTTTTGTTAGGTACCCTGGCCCTAAGACTACTTTTCTTTTCGGGAGGTAGGGGGGGGGGGGGGGGGGGCATTGCTGTTAAAGCCAGAACAATTAGTTGTTTTTGTTGTTGTTGAGGAGCTTAGGGAAAGAAAGTGGAGAAGCCATGGTCACATTGGCTTTGTACTCCACTGTCTCTCCCTCTCTTGCTCTCCCTCTCACTGCGTCTCTCTCTCTCTCCTCTTTCTTGTGAATTTTGGGAGAGCTTCATGTTGAGACAAGGGATAACGAGGTACCGTCTTCAGTGAACACATCAAAAATGTCTGAGATGTGCTACTTCACAAGGAGAAGCAGGTCTAGACTATAAAACTCGACTGGGGAAGTTCGCTTTTTTTAAAATTCATTATATCTAACTTCTTTATGCTGAGCTTGCTCATTCCTACTAGGCAGCTGCCGGCTATAGCTTGTTTGACTGATAAGGCAGATGGAGAGAGAGAGCGGGAATGAAAGAACATAGTGGATTTGGAGACAAGGAGGAAGATTGAGACAGAAAAGGGGGGGGACGGGGACGAGCATGCATTCGTGTCATTGTGGAAGAAGAGGCGTCGACAGAAAGAAGGACTTGGAAAGCCCAACAAATAGACAGACAGCCGTGAAGACAAACAAACAGACACAAATAGGCAGAGGAAGGGCTCAGAGACACCCTCTGACTGACAGACAACCAGGAGCCAGATAGCCGGCTCAAGTCAAGTGAAGATCTCTAAACCCAAGACCCAGGAGATGCGGATTGGCGAGGCTCTGGCGTGTGTGTATGGTGTGTGTGGGGTGTGTGGTGTGTGTGGTGTGTGTCGGATTACGTGGTCCGACTGTTTGTTCTCTCATTACGGCGAGCCGGGCGGCGAGGCCCCTGTTGTGATCAGGGCCCCGCCACCGGAGGGGGCAATGTCATTGGCACAGCTGGGCACTAGGGGGCACAGACAGATGGGCTGCTGTTGACTATGGGCTCCGTTTGACTGGCTTAACAAATATTGATGAAGTCATTAAAGGATTACAGGAGCAGGGTGGCCAGGTGTATGGGTGTGTGCACTGTATTCAGATGATGTGGTTATACGTTTGTGTGAGTGTGTGTGTATCTTCTTTTTTTTCTTTCTTTGTCCTTCTTTTGACCTATTTTACGATCCTTGTTTGAATCTTTGACACGCTTGCATATTCAAAGACACTTCAAGTACTGAATGTCCACCAAAGTAATGACTCATCACCTCCCATATTTACATAAGCATGTAACAGCATATATCACTTTCCAAGGTAGAACTAAGAATGCTCAACTCAAAAACAGGAAACCACCCACACTGTTTTTGAGAGATAAAAATAAGTAATCCAAATGTCTTTCTTTTTTTTCTCCCTTTCATTTCCCCACTTTTTTGTTGTAGCTAGCCATGCATGACTGTGTCAAGGAAGAAGGCAGAGCTAAGAATAGAAGAGGGGACCTGTTACCGTGGTACTGCTACAACCCACACAGATTAGCTTCTTTAACTGGCACAGCAACTGCTGTGTTCCTCTGACGAGTTGGCCTTGATACCTTCTTCAAAGTTCTGTGTCGTCCATTTGTGCCGGTTTTAGAACCAGGCGAGAAGACGCGACCGGCGATGTTTGCGTCAGAGTTGCCCTCAACCGCTTATGATAATGAACAACATGACCTCTTGGTGTCACAACGTCAAAATCAAACGGGATCTCTTCGAACAGTTTGTCTATGTTGAGTTATTGGCAATGAGGTTGTTTGAAACGGGACAAGTGACTGTGATTGTGCATCCCAGATCTTCCTCAACTGAGTGTTCGGTAATGACATGATCGGAAAACGTCAGGGAGCCGCGCCCGTCGGAACTCTTTTGAAATACCGTCCAACCAAACGGAGGCCCTTTGAAGCCTGCCGTTGATAGGCAGACAGGGCCAATGGAAAGAGAGTTTCCTCTCAGATACAGAAGAGGCAGATTGTAGAACAAAAGCGATAGAGCGATGGTTGAGAGAGGGGTGAAGGTATAGAGATGAGAGCGAGCATGATGGAGGGAGGTTTGATAGCGAAAAACAGGATGAAGGGATGAATTACTGAAGAAGGAACAGAACGGGGGAAAAAGGAAGGATTGGAATCGTGTCATGCAGATGGCTCGGATAAGAAGGGGAGATAGCAAGTGGAGTAATTATAGGTTCACTAGTGGAGAGAAAAAGGGAGAGAAAGAGAGAGAGAGATTTCAAGGGGAGTGTGGAATTTTGATTATATATCTAGGTTAAACTACAGTGCATCCTGTGGAAGAAAAAAATAGTACTTTTATCCATGTGTTCCTTTCATCAAGAGCTATGCCCATGCACCCAGTCGAGAAGCAATGAGGCTGTAGTGCCTTACGAGGGCTCACATGCGGTCCCTTTCGTCGTTGGATCGGTTGCATTGATTCCATGACTATCCCCGACCCATTGCCCTCGAGATAGCGGAAGGCGTCTGAACCTGTGTGACTGAGTGGCGGTGGATGACTGTATATGTCTCCATGTGGCGCTCTTGTTATTATTAATTAGCCATGACCTGCAAGACTGCATGGAGGGGAGAAGGGGATATGCAACTAAGGAATGGGGGGGGGGAGGGCAGGAGGGGAGGAGGGAGGGGGGGAGGAGGGAGGGGAGGAGGGAGGAGGGAGGGGATATGCAACTAAGGAATCGAGGAGGGGGGGGGGTAGTGATGTTTCACAGGTGTAATATAGAGATGACAAACAAATGACAAAAGATATTGATGAGAAATCTATCCAAGTCCTTATATATATGCCATCGTACTCAATGAGACTAGTTGGCCTGTTGCGTTGTTATGCTCAAGACGGCTACCATCTGGCCTCTCCTTTTCAAACGCATTACCATGACATCAGCTGGCTGGCACTGGAACAAGATGGACATGAAAATAACCCCCAAAAATTCATACAGGTTCAATATATAACCATTCTCAGTTTTTTCACCTTTTTCACAAAGAACCATTCAAATAGGAACTAGCTTCCACATTTTAAGAACCATAATAACCATGTGGAACCTGAACGTTCCAATTATTTATTTATTTTACACACGGTTCTACAATATTCCATATAGCACCCTTTTGTTTTATGATTGTAGGGTTTATTGGTGGCCCTGTGGGCCAATCCGACAGCACTGTTCATAGATGTGACATCAGGGGGCAGGTATAGACGACACATGAGGCCATATATAGCGACAGTGGAGGGGTGGTCCAGTTAGTGTGGAGCCCCCTGGGGGCACTCTCCTGTGCTGTGCTCAGGGACGCCTCCCTTTGCTGCTAAAGGAAGTCCAGGAGGCACGGTCTGACCTCCACAGAATAAATAGCTTCAATGAGGTAATGAACACCTGAGGGGGATGGAGAGGAATACGCTCTGTCCCATTGTGTGTGTGTGTCGAAGTACATGTGTGTGTGTGTATGTGTGTGTGTGTGAGAGACAGTGGGTGTATGCAATATGTGTGTGCAGTTTTGGTGTGCTTTTAGTGTTTAAGTGTTCGTTAGTGTGCCTCCCAAAAGTGTTCGTTAGTGTGCCCCCCTGATCCAGACACTCTACTATATTCTATTATTTTAGAGACTAAGGTTGGCAGAAAAGTGTGTGTGAACCTTTTTGCAGAGGTACGCACAGCATAGTGTTTTAAGCATAATTATCTGTGAAAAGACTCTCAAGCGAGTTGAAGTACCCTTAATCAAACACCCAAGACCCTCTTCAGTAAAACGCCTTCTTCCATTGTAGACTTCTGCAGCGAAGTAACAGATGACGACACCCAGTACAGATCGCTCCAAGGGCTCTCCTCTCCTTCATACGCATCCACGCTCTAGATGTCTAGGTCCGAACACAAGTTTAAGGCCTCCTGCCACATTTGCCCGTTCACATAAACCTATTTTTCACAACCCGCGCCTCTGCTTTTTCATCTCCTGCATTTGAATAAAAAAACACTGGGTATCCAGAATATTTTGCTTAGCTGCGATTTTAATAGGGGACTTATACCCCTGAATCACCATCAGACAAAAGCCAATTCCATTAATTTATTAGTTGAATTACAGCCATTCCCAGTACTAAATTATAGACTTTAGAGAAGAGAACAAGAAAAAAAATAGAATGCAGAAAAAAAAAAAAAGCTGAAAGAAAGGAAGTCATGGGCCTCTGTCTGTGCTCCCTGACACGTTGCATTGTGGGTATGAATTGATTAATTACAGAGATGCTAAATAGAGCGACGTATGTTGGATTATAAACCCAACGTAGGAGTGTCATTATCCCAGCATGACATCTGTTTACCTGAGGAGGGGCTGAGCGATGAGAAGAGTCTGGGAACAAGAGTGACGGAGAGCACTCAGCATGCAAGTTCCAATCACCCGCCAAGCGACTGTGGGAGTCAACGTTTTAAACAATACGAGGGAATTATCAAAGCCTCTTTGCACCTGCGGGAGCGTCTCGACATGTCAGAGAAGCATTTTTCTCAAACTCGCAGACCCGACTCTTGTGATTTCGGTTCAAAGGCTGCCGGAACATTTGCGTGATCCATTGGTCCAAAGCATTGACCTGATGGAAGAGGACCTTCAAAAAGCCATCACTTACCATCAGTGAATGTCAGATCCAAATATTGCACAAAAAACCCCACCCGTTTTCAGATTATAGTGACGGATTATTATTCATAAATGTATATTTTTGCTCTGTACTGGAGTTGTGTACCAAGCCTTTTCTGTCTTACCTTTCCTCTGCAAATAGGCTCCAGAAAATGTCTAAATATATTTCCCTCAGTGTCTCTCAAATCCCCAATATTTTGCTTTTGGGCAGGTTTATCTGTAACGACACATGTTAAATTGCACACAGGCGTTTGTATGAACCGTCAATCACACTCAAGCTGTTAAAGTAACTACCCCCTGTACACACACACACACACAGACACACACAGACACACACTGTAATCCACTGCAGTATTAAGGACAAGCCAGTATTTACTGTACCTCACGACAAAAACCTTCCCACCGTTTCCTACTCTTGTCACGGAGCCCTATCGGCTGAGCTGAAGTTAAAAACCTCATTAGTTTAGTATCGTCTGGACACAAAATATTTTCTGTGTCGGGGGGAGGGGAGGGGGGGGCGCTTGCTGTCCGGGAGAGGGGGGGGGGGGGGGTGCAGCGGGGTGGTAATTCTTCAGATTCGTCCGGTGGTTTGTGCTATTTGAAGCCTGGTGAGTCCCACCCTCTCCCCGCCATCCCAATCAATCCTCTTTGTAAATGTTAAGTGTGACGACACTAACAGGACAGTCTTATTGACACGAGCCACCCCGCCCTGGGCCCATCTCTCACATGTCCAACGTGTGTGTGCTCGTGTAGCAAGCAGGTGGGTACTTCTAAGAACGCATATATGTGTGTGTATGTGGGCACATCTACAGGAAGTGTAGTTTCGATGTGTCTATTGGCTGGATGACTGGCCCCTTGGATGCATGGGTTGGGTATGTGCATTCAAACAGCCCTGGGCATATGCATGCTGTTTTCCAAACACAGATACATCATGCATAGGTCACAGTGTGTGTGTGTGTGTGTTTGTATGTGTGGAGAGAGCTTTCCAGGTTGTAGTCAACAGGGAGCATGTAGGCCAGGCTGAAATGACTGTGTAGCAATGTGTTTGTGTGGGTGTTTAGCACGGACGCTGAAACACACAATCCTCCTGAATTTTGTTCCTTAATTGCTTATGCGGGCGCCGCACAAACACACGGGAGTGTTTAAACGTGTGTCGGCTCCCATTTGTCGACACACGGGTTTACACAGTCGCGGTTTCCCTACGCTGTCAATGAACCAGCTTGGCTTAATGCTCTTGACATTCAGAGCTTAAATGCTATTAATTTAGAGTTATTAATGGCCGTTAAGATGTTATGTTGGGGTGATTAAGCCTAAATGTCATGCCCGGTATTCACCACGTCAAAGTACTCCTGCAGGAGCTGGTCTTCATTTGTTGTCACAATGTGCGGCTGACCTGCTGTTTGGCTGTTTTTGCTGTTTGGCTATATTTTCTTTTTTTTTGCCCTCTGCCTTTTTTCAGCGCCTGATTAGTAAGGTCAGGTGGACGAAACTTTGGCTTCCCAGCTCTTTGCGGGAGAGTGTCAAGTTGTTTTTGTGTGTGTATGTGTGTGCAACTGTTTGTTTATCTCTGTCGGTGTTCAGTGTGTGTTTTATTTGGAGAGAGAGAGAGAGAGAGTGAAATCGAAGGAAAACAAGTGGGCTTGAGTGTAGTTTCGTACCCTGGGTGTCATTCTGTGTGTGTATGTACAAGCTTAGTTAATGTTAGTGTTTGTAGCATTACAGTGTGTATGCGTGTGCGTGTTATCGTGTGTCAGTGCTGTGTGTATCTCCCTGTCCATCAGGGAGATACACACGCCGCGTGAAGGCATATTTGAATAGTTTCCATGGAAACCAAGAACTGCTTGTCTCTCCCTCACCCTCTCCCTCTCTCTCTACTTCCCTTGCCCTTTCTATCATTCCACCCCGACTTGGTGCATTCTCCCTCAAAATTCCCTCCTCATTCCTCCTGTGACTCTCCTCCCTCGCTCCCTCTCTCCAGCCATCCTCCCCTTTAATGCTAACCTTTCCCTTTCACTGGGAATTGTGCATCCACCACCCCATCTCTCCTTCACTCCTCCCTCGCTCCCTCCCTCCTTTCGTTTCTCCGTCATCCCTGGCTCTTTTTTTTTTTATCATTGTGTGATAATCATGTCTTCTTTTCATCTTCTTCTCGGCAAACAACCCCCCAACCCCCACTCCTCCACCAACCGCAGCTCTCCCTCCACCCCTGCTCTCCATTCCACCTTCCCTTCCTCCCTCTCTCCCTTTAACCCCTCCAACTCCCCCCCTTTGGGTTTTCTCCCGTTCTTCATCGTCTTCCCCTCCTCCTTCTTCCTCCACCTCCATCCCTCTTTTGTGTATGTCTCTATTTATGCTCCCTCGCACCGCTCCGCTCTCCTCTCCTCTGCTGTTGGCGCTCTCCTCCCACTCTCTGCCTCCCTCTCCTCTCCTCTCCCTTTCCACCAGCCCGCATCCTCGCGGAGGACTGAGCTCATTTACAATTAGCATGTGTACCTGCCATTAGGCCTGACAATCCCACTGTAATTAGGACCTTTTAAACGGGAGGCCATTTTTAACTGTGTAACCCCCCCCCCCAACCCCACACACTTTCATCCTCCTTTCTCCCTCTCTCTCTCTCTCTCTCTCTCTCTCTCTCTCTCTCTCTCTCTCTCTCTCTCTCTCTCTCTCTCTCTCTCTCTCTCTCTCTCCCTGTTTTCCACAGGGCACCACTGTCTCTCGCCCTCCTCCCTCTTCTCCTCATGTGTTGTTTTGGGGTTTCAATGGTGTGGTTGTGTCTTGATCAACTCGATAAATAAAATATTCCACATGGTGCAGAGAGAGAGAGAGAGAGCAAGAGAGAGAGAGAGAGTTTCTGTACAACTTCTCGTTAACTATAATCAGCATGAACATGTATTCATTAAAATCGTCAGCTATGTCCCTCTTTACATTTATGCCGAATCTCATTTATACTGCCGACACGTGAATGTTCACACACGCACACACACACACACCTATACACACACACACACACACACACACACACAGAAACAACAGCTTCCACATGAAGCTATGACTAATTGTGTTTTTCCCTGCCTGTCGCCTTCCTGTGCTCACATCTCTCTCTCTCTCTCTGTCTCTTTCACTCCCTCTCTATATGTTTCTCTCTCCCCCTCTCTATCTCCCTTTCTCACATTGGTTCCTCTCTGTTTGGCTGTAAAAGAGCAGCAGATAATAGTAATAATTGTAAATAATAGGTTTTGCAGAAGAGATAAAGGGAGAAGGGGGTGGGAGAGAGTAACAGAGAGAGAGAGAGAGAGAGAGAGAGAGAGAGAGAGAGAGAGAGAGAGAGAGAGAGAGAGAGAGAGAGAGAGAGAGAGAGAGAGAGAGAGAGAGAGAGAGAGAGAGAGAGAGAGAGAGAGAGAGAGTGAATGAAACCAGAAGTCAGGTCTGGTCTGTGTGCCTGATGGTCACTTAGCCTGGCAGCCAGTCCATGAAGCTCTGAGGCCGTCAATCTGTCAAAACACACCCAGTTCTGTCGGGTCCTCCTCGCACACACACTAACACACATACACACACACACACACACACACATCGCTTTCTTTTTTATGTCTGCCTGTGGCCTCTGAGGAAGTCACAGCAGAATGTAATGGTTCTGGCAGTATTGAGCGTGCGTGTGTTTATCACTGGCTATGTGGGTCATTCACCTGAAACCCCTTTTGGGCTTAATATGAAATCAATTTGCATTGCATGATTCTTTTATGGCTATTTCTTGACTGTTGTTTGTCACATTCAGTCAAGCAAACGTGTCTCTCTCTCTCTCTCCCCTCTTCTTTCAGGGACTGCATTCACACTCCTCCACGATGCTTGTCAGCCTCCGCCTCTTCCCCTCCTCTCTCCAGGACAGGCTCATCTCCTCCCCCACCTTCCCTCCCCCCGACCCCTCTGCCACTTCCTCCTCCTCCCCCCACCACCACCACCAGCCCCCGCGACTGGCCCTGCCCGCTCTCTCCCTCTCCCTCTCGCTCCTCCTCCTCTCCATGCTCCTCCTGCCCGTCTGCGAATCGCGGCGGGCCGGGGGCGGGACTCCGGGAGGGGGTGGAACCAGCACGGGACAGGGCGGCGAGCGGGGCGGGGGCGGCGGCCAACGGGGCGTCTTCATCCCCCCGGCGCCACCCCTCTCCCCCAAGCTGTCCCAGTTCCTGAGCATCGCCGTCATCCTGGTGGGCAACTCTAGCGAGGTGACGCTGGGGGCCGGGCTGGAGAAGGAGGAGTTCCTCAACGTGCCCCTCACCCCCAAGGTGGAGCTGGTCACCATGAACGAGACGGATCCCAAAAGCATCATCAACCGCATCTGCGCCCTAATGACCCGCAACTGGCTGCAGGGCGTGGTCTTCGGGGACGACACCGACCAGGAGGCCATCGCCCAGATCCTGGACTTCATCTCGGCCCACACACACATCCCCATCCTGGGCATACGAGGGGGCTCCTCCATGGTCATGGCCGCCAAGGTACACTGCTCTCCACCTCTGTCTAGATACGATTACTCTGGGAGTGGGGTTTTTTTTGCTGTCAGGGTTGAGGGTCGTTTGGATTCCGATGGATTCCGACGCGTAGGCCTTTATGTCGGAAAATGAACGTCTTCGTTGAAGCAAGGTCATTTGTCATTTATGTTGACTTTACATGCGGTTTTGGTGGCAGCTTCAATTGATTTCAAATGATTGAAATCATTCCATTTAGGTGGATTAAAATCAATGCTGCATGCTTAGAGTCGTTCAATTGAAACGGAATAGACAACCGCCTAACAGATCCATACGCAGTGCCTGTGTTGGTACGGATCCGGGTTGCCAGGTTTGCTATATATATGCCGCATTCCAGGTGCTCTGAGAACAAAAATAGACAGGGGGGCGGTGGGGTTGGGGGGGGGGGCGAGGGGTAGCGTCAACTTTCTCCGGATTTCCGTCAGAAGTGGACGTCACTCACAGCAGCGAGGGTGTCACACGTTAATTCGCAGACGGCGTCGACACGCCTCTACGGAGCCAGAGCTATTTCAGAACCCCTGACAGTGACGTGACGGCCCCTCACTCTCTTGGAGCCCAGCCACCATTTTAGCGTCTCTATTTCCAGAGCCCAGCGGCCCCGCGCCCCCTAGTGCAGGTGGGGTTGGGAGGGGGCGGGGGACTCTCTCTTTCCCACATGATCCCTCAGTGATTGATTTAGTCCCTTAATTGGCTCCCCCTGCGAAAGCCCGTGTTTCGTCGAAGGTTCTGACAGCGATTTGAGTCGATGCTGAAAAAGACTCACAGCTTGAAACAATGAAACACTGGCAGGTCAAATGACGACCGTGGGATCGTATGATGGGACGGGGTGGGGGTTCAAATCAAATGCTAAAATGTAGCAAAAAGGTCAAGGACATAGATTGAATGCCTCATTTGTTTGTTTGTTGATTTGAACTCAGAGTTTCAGTTTTTTTCCATGTAAACAGTTTAACTGAATCTATCAACCAGTATTTTCAAATAGTTTGTTCTGTGTCTGATTTATATAGGATGAATACATAAGTTAGGATTTTTTATCATTGGGTAAACTGAACGTTTCAGATGTCTTGGTATATTGAAGTATCCATTGCAGTATATCCACTTCCATGGATTTGGATGAACAAAATCGCTATAGTGAAGCGTTTCTGGTTTCTGTGACTTTCCCCAATCTTGTTTGCGGGTCAGACAAAACTTCTTAAAGTTCCTCCTCAACCTGTCGACCTGCACTACCCTGCCAGGCAGACCGAATCACGTTTTGTTCTCTTCCTCTCGACTTGTTAATGGATGAAAACAAAACAAATCAGATCGAATCGGATTAGCTCGCTGGCGGGAGATGGTCCTTTTGGAAGCCGCCTGGGGTTCTCCGCTAAAGGTCGGCCCCGGGTTTGCAAATAAACATGAAACGGAGTCAGGCTCTCTTCGAGTTGAGCCAAAGGTTGATCACTGAAGAAAGCTTTTTCTTGACAATAGTAAGGAGCGCAATACGCCATGGCCATTGGGACAATACAAAACACAGATGGAGAAAATGCGAGTAAAACGGACAGCACGATTAGAAAAGAGTGGGAGAAAGAGAGAGAGAGAGAAGGAAGAAGGGAAAGAGTGTGATATTGAAAGAAAATAAAGGCTAGAAATAAAGAAAGGATAACACGCAATGCCAAAGGTGAAGGCTACAATGAGACGAGGGAGGTAAATTAGAGGATGAAAAGGGAGCGGGGTGAGGGTGGTAGGAAGGGAGGGAGGGCGAGAGGAAGAGAAAGAGGGAAAAGAACGGGAGGGAGAGGGAGATGTGAAGACGGAATGAGAGAAAACGGGGGACAGAGATAAAGAGGCAGAGGGAGAGAGAGATAGTGAGAGAGTGGGAGAGAGAGAAAGAGAGAGAGAGACAGTGAGAGAGAAAAAGAGAGAGGGAGAGTGAGAGAGAGAAAGAGAGAGAGAGAGGGTGAGATAGAGTGAGAGAGAGAGAGTGACAGAGAGAGAGTGTTATGAAATAACACAGTTGCGTGCGTGGGTGTGAGGGAAAGAAGAGAGGACACTGCTCAACATATAATTACCACATTTGAAAAGCTGACTGAGAGCCAGGGCCATGGAGAGAGTCAGGGGGCTAGCCATGGAGAGCGTCAGGAGGCTAGCCATGGAGAGAGTCAGGGGGCTAGCCACAGAGAAAGTCAGGAGGCTAGCCATGGAGAGAGTCAGGGGGCTAGCCACAGAGAAAGTCAGGAGGCTAGCCATGGAGAGAGTCAGGAGGCTAGCCATGGAGAGAGTCAGGAGGCTAGCCATGGAGAGAGTCAGGAGGCTAGCCATGGAGAGAGTCAGGGGGCTAGCCATGGAGAGAGTCAGGAGGCTAGCCATGGAGAGAGTCAGGAGGCTAGCCATAGAGAGAGTCAGGAGGCTAGCCACAGAGAGGGTCAGGGGGCTAGCCATAGAGAGAGTCAGGAGGCTAGCCACGGAGAGAGTCAGGAGGCTAGCCATGGATAGAGTCCAGGAGGCTAGCCACGGAGAGAGTCAGGAGGCTAGCCAAGGAGAGAGTCAGGAGGCTAGCCACGGAGAGAGACACATGCCTCCGACTACAACGAGTAAAAAAAGACACGTCAAAAAGAGTCACCAGACGTGAGGAGAGAGGGATGGAGGAATGGAGAGAGGAGAGAGGGAGAGGTTGAGAGGGGGACAAGATAGGGGCGAGAAAGGGATGAAGAAGGAGGAGAGAGAGAGAGATTGGTGAGAAAGCGATAGTGGCACGGAGGGAGAGAGAAAGGGAGGATGGAGAAAGAAAGAGAGAGAATGAGTGACAGACTGGATATGGCAAAGGAGGGCGAGAGAAGACAGGGTGATGCCAAGGTTGATGCCTAACTGAAGAAATATTGAAGTGTTTTTCCCTTGTCTTTTCTCAATAATTACCTCTCTCTTTCGTGTCTTATCCCTTTCATTCCTTCTCTCTGATGCTCTTTCTCCCACTGTCACACACACACACGTCTCTCTCCACACACACACACACACACACACACACACACACACACACACACACAGACACACACACACACACACACACACAGAAGGCTGAATGCAGGCTGATACGGTTGGCATGGAAACCACTTGCTTATACATTTTCCCAATATAAAGCCAGTCTTAGAGAGAAGAAGAGGCCATGTTTATATCTGAGTGGCAGATATAAAAGAAAGAGGGGGATGGAGAGAGAGGTTTAAGAAAAAGGAAGAAGAGGACAGCAGCCCCCGTCATGAGGGTTGGACCAGGTGAGAGTGACATTGTTATAAAAAGGTTAAAAAAAAACATATAGAGAGGAGGGGGGGGGTGGAATCAACAACAGAGAGGAGAGGGGGGGTAGAAGGGATGAAGAGCTGGATGAGCCTCTTGAGAAGAGATGAAAGAGGCAAAGAGGGTAGAGGGGGATTTGAAAACTGCATTTGGAAAGCAGAGATCGAGGAAGTGGAGAAAGAAAGAGAAGAGATTTCTCCCATGGAGAGAGGGTGAGAAAGAGGGAAGAGAGCGAAGGAGCGAAAGAGAGAAAGAGAGCCATGTGTGGGTGAGATGGAACATGATGCCTTAAGAGTCGTGGGGGAGTTGTGTAAGCTGAACTGTGTGTGTGTGTGTGTCCGTACAGTATGTGTGTATGTGGCCGTCTGTGCATGCCTGTGCACGAGTGTATGACGGAGAAATTTACGGCACCAATAACTCAATTTCCTTCAGCTAGTTGATTCCATTGTCTATCAAGCGGCCAGGAAAAAAAATCAACTTCCCACCTTAAGGCTCCCTCAACCCTCCAAGCCCAACATCTGGATGGTGAAACACGCCTGCTAGCTAACAATTAAACAAATTATAATTGATTTTATTTGTTTAAATTAAATTAATATATATTTTTTACTTCAACATGACTGCAGGTTTAGCAGGCGGCTGAAGTTCATGAACTTCACCCCCCCAAAAAAACAACAACATTGTTTTTCACGTCTTCACAAATCCACAGGCAAAACAAGCGACGCGATTGGCCATTTCGGTGCCTAGAGCGCCAACGGCGGCACCACTGGGTCGTTGTTCGACCCGGTGAATGCCCCATTAAGGGGGATCACTGAACCTTGACAGATGCAGGTGAGGCTATTATGAAGGAGACAATACGCGCTCCGCTCCCCGTTTGGCCAGGAATTCTCCACCCTCCGTGTGCTGACACGACGTAATAGGACACAATGTTGGAGCGGGCCCTGTCCAAACCCTGCAAACACTAATGAGGTCTGCCACATCTATTGTTAGGAGTTAAGCTGCAGCCTCTGTGGTTGTTGGTGTGTCTGTGTTTTTTGTTTTTTTTTCTTGTGTGTGTGTGTGTTGTATTTTCTTGTGTATGTGTTTGTGTTTTCATGTGTGTGTGTCTCATGTTTTTGTCTGGCTTTTTGTTTGTATTTTTCTTGTGTCAGTCTGTGTGTGTGTGTGTGTGTGTGCGTGCGCTTGGGCTTGAATGATAATGGTCTCTCTCTCGTCTCTTGGTGGGATTACGGTCTGTGTTTTCTCTGTAAACAAGGTGCCTGGAGCCCTCTGTCAGATCTCCTGGCCCCTAAGATTAGATACACAGTTTAACTTTCATCCCGTCATTGTTTTCACAACTCAATTGAACATTCCTACTTAAAATACCGACATTTATACCCTTAATACCAGTGCTTTATTGTTAGCATGTACGTTTCGTCAACAGCCTATACTTAAACTCTATAAACAGTGCAGTGATTCGACCCTACATACTTGGTAGATTGATTGACAGCTGAATGATTAGTACTATGACACTTTCTGGTTTAAAAAATTGACACCTCTGTTGACCAGTGGCAAGCCTTGACCTCCTCCAATGGGGCGGGCCCAGTGGCGTGAATTGTCATTCGATTCGTGGGGGGTCTCACAGGGAGTGAAAGAGAGGGAGAAAGAGAGAGTGTGTGTCTCTTCCTCCCCATCTCTCTTTCTTTCTTCGTTTTGCTTTTGCTCTCTCCCTCTCTCCCTCTCTCTCTCCCTCTCTCCCTCTCTCGCTCTCTCTCTCTCTCGCTCTCTCTCTCTCTCTCTCTCTCTCTCTCTCTCTCTCTCTCTCCATTGTGGTCCAATTCATTGTTTTATGACTTTGCTCCCTGCCATTGGGCTGTATGCTCCATTATGAGGCACTGTTCTACATGATAGGATAATGGAGAGGGAGGCTGTAATGCTCCCATGTTGCAATTAGGACCCGTCCAAAAGACAGGAGGCGTGTACAGAATGGCTGGGCCCACTGTAGCATATAGGCAATCTGTCTTACTGCCTGCCTGTCTGCTTGTCTGTCTGTCTGTCTGTCTGTCTGTCTCTGTCTCCTGTCTTTCTTCCCCCTTCTCTCATCTCTCCCATCCATCTCTCTCCCATCCATCCCATCCATCCTCTCTCTCCCTTTCTTTCTCTCTCCTCTCTCTCTCTCTCTCTCTCTCTCTCTCTCTCTCTCTCTCTCTCTCTCTCTCTCTCTCTCTCTCTCTCTCTCTCTCTGTCAGCTTTTCTATCTTAGTCTCTGTTTCTCTCTGTCTCTTGTGTACTTTGATCTTAGTGTTGCAACTGAACGGTTTCTTTCTTCTCTTTTTCACACGTCTCCCCTTCTGTCACTCTTGTCTCACCGAAATTAATTGAACCTGTGCTATGGAAGGCGACCATTGAGAGAGCTGAGGCCAGGGAAAAAAGAAACCTCGATAAGTCGTCCATTCCAGAAGCTAACCTCGTCCCCCAATCTCCGACTCCACTTCCCCCTCAACCCGGCCGAGTGATTCTCTCTCCGTTCCTTCGCTCGCCCTTACCGTTCGTTCTCTTCTTATGCGTGTCCCTCTCTTCCAGTGTGGTTCCAGCATATGGGCTACAAATCCTTTCACGTTTGATTGAAAAATGGGGTTTTGCGTTTGCCCCGGTCCGAGTATAGAGTGGCAGGCATGGAGGGGTTTGTGCTTCAGACGCTCTTTGGCTCCAAAGAGCCAGAAAAGCTCAATGGGGAGTGCAGATCTGGTCGAGAAGATATCAAATGCTACTTCTGTTTTAGGACCTCAGATTTCCTCCACACGATGCAGCGGGATGAAGAGAGATGGTAATGACACAGACACAGACACACACACACACAGAAACACACACAGAAACACACACATAGTACATACACAAGCACACGCACACTTATGGAACCTCGTCAGGGTCCAAGCTCTTGCAAAACAGCCTCCGACATGACTAGTCAAGGCCGGGGTCATTACAAGTCCAAGGTAGTGTACACACACACACACAACATTCCTTTCTAATTTCACATCTCGAACCTCTTTCGCTCGGCCTTCATTGTGAAATATTCAGCAGCCGCGGTCAGGTTCCTCGAATTCCCCACTTAAACCCCGTTCACATTCTCCTCTTTCTCTCTTCGTGCCTTCCTCTTCTAACATCTTAATCCCCTCATTCAAGCAGGATTTTTTGAAAGCCTGTTCCTTTCTTGTCACCTCTCTCCGTGTGACGGGTGGACGTCACGTGGAGAGCGTGTGCTTCCAGGTAAGGTTCGCGAGGCGGGAGGCCGGCGAAAGGTTGGCCCGTGTAAGACTAGAGAGCACTGAAGAGATGGGAAGTCGGCATTCTCCAGGGCACAAACACCCATCTGGCCTTTCGTCCGCGCGAGACTTTAATAATGGAGAAACACAATTACGGACAGTGAGGGATGACAGACGATTCTGACATAATGACGTTATCTCTTTCCCTCCCTCCCTCCCTCCCTCCCTCCCTCCCTCCCTCCCTCCCTCCCTCCCTCCCTCCCTCCCTCCCTCCCTCCCTCCCTCCCTCCCTCCCTCCCTCCCTCCCCTCCCTCTCCCCCCCCTCTCCCCCTCTCCCCCTCTCTCTCTCTCTCTCTCTCTCTCTCTCTCTCTCTCTCTCTCTCTCTCTCTCTCTCTCTCCTCCCTCCCTCCCTCCCTCCCTCCCTCCCTCCCTCCCTCCCTCCCTCCCTCCCTCCCTCCCTCCCTCCCTCCCTCCCTCCCTCCCTCCCTCCCTCCCTCCCTCCCTCCCTCCCTCCCTCCCTCTCTCTCTCTCTCTCTCCCTCTCTCTCTCGTCTTTCTCTCTCTCTCTCTCTCTCTCACACGCACACCTCACTCGTTACACCCGATCGTGTTTCTCTCAGACAACAACCAGCTGTTTTGAATCCTTTCGGTTTTTCCGACAGAACTCTCGGCGTGACGCTCGTTCCGCGGCACCGACGCTAACCCGTCTGCGTTGCCTTTGATGCATCCGCCTGACGAGCCGCGGGGATCGGCGGCCTCTCCAAACGGCGAGCTGTTAGACAGGGGGGAGAACGATTGACTGTTTTCCTTTCCCGAGGCCGACGCGCCCGGCGTCTTTTGACGGGACTCTGTGATGTGTCAATCAAGGCCACCGCCGGCACGTCGTCATCAAAAACGACCCGGCAACCCTTGTTGCCGGGTTGAAGGGAACCTATTTAAATGAATCAAAGCTGCTATGGGGGCTCTGTTTCCCACGCTCTAACGGTTGTGTGCAAAAGGGTATTCCAGTCGATCTCAGTGCACCAGGAAGGGGGTGTAAAGAAGTGGGCAAGGTATCTAATAGAGAGTTACACTACGGTATAATGCATATGGGTACACACTTACACCCCTTATCTATCATATGGGAAGTGTACACTTCCTATTAATGAGTAAGTGTGTGAGTGCAAACTTACGTTATATGACTGAGTGTACAAGTGTGTACATCGACTCAATGATGGAGAACGGCGCAAGCGAGCCTTTCTGTTTTCTAGCTAAAGATTACTATTTACTGTTGACAGAGGGTGGAAGTATACTCTTCCATGTGACAGGTAAGGGTGGAAGTATACACTTCCATGTGATAGATAAGAATATATGTGTGTACTACCATTTGATAAGTAAGGGTTTAAATACACACTTTTAAAGGTAAGGGTTTAAGTATACACTTCCATTTTCTGGCAGAGTGTAAGTATACCCTTCTATTTAATGACTAAGCTGTTAAATGACTGCTGGTGGGTAGAATGGCTCTACAGTGAGAACAGTGGGGTGGCCACATGGATAAATAAGTATGGCAATGTGCAGTCTACGTGCAGTACTACATCTATGAATGTGTAGGTGGTGAATGTTTGGAGAAATACTCGGGTAATTACAGTTGTTGGCGGCCTAGCCAGTATGGTTGCTTTTACAAATGAAACTGTGTTTTAAATCACATAAGTACTCTCAGGGGGATGCCGAGAGACAGGAAGTAGAGACGAGGGCAGTCGTAAGCGGCCCTAGCGAAGCGAGTGTGTGACTACAAACTGATGGTGAATGAATACCATGTGTTGTGATGCGGTGGTGTTTGTATGGGGTGTGATGAGGAGAGTGTGCGTTTCCGGATGATGAGTGTGTGTGTGCGAGTGTTGGAGCGTGTGAGGCCCTGACTGTAGCGTGTGTGAGTGTGTGTGTGTGTGTGTGAAGGCAGGAGGATTATTGGTTTGGGGAGACTGAAGAGGCGAGCTCCTGTGCCGTATTGTCAATGAAGGTGTCACTCACAGGGTGCCCGTCTCACTGCTGATAAAGACCACTGAGCTGAGGATGACAGACCAAGCTGCTGGAGACACCAGCTGTCACAAACAGATACACACACACACATACTGTACATACATACATACATTCATACGCACACATACACACACATACATACACACGCACCCACACACACTCATACACACGCGTGCAAACCCGTTCTAATAATCAAACATACCCTCTTGGAGACTTTTTAGGCATTCACACACACACAAACACACAAATCCTGCAGCTCGGTCTCTGCGCACAGGGAAGGATGATAAACGAGAAAAGCTCGATCCAGACAGCAAAATGATTTCTCTCAAGCTCTCCTTCCCGGCCTCCCTCCCCCCCCCCCAATCTCTCCCTCCATTCCTCCTCAAACAAATGAAGGCTCTCTGCTGAATGTAAATGATTGCCCTCCCTTCCTCCACTCAATTAGGGGAAACTCAACTTATCCCGGGGCTCTGGAAGTAAACAAGCGTAACTTAACGTAATGTGTTAAACACTGGCGCACCTTCAGTCTGAGACTGCCTCAAGGCTTAGGTGGTGTCTCTCTGTCTCTTTCTTTCTCTCGCTTGCTCTGTCAGTCTCTTTCTCTGTCTCTCTGTCCTCTCCGGCTATTTCCTATCCGGTTGAACACCCTGTGTACCAAATGAATATTATCGAAATACCGTCCCCGGAATGCCCAAACACACACACACATGCGTGGCTGACGGTGTGCGGAGGACATCTAAACTCAGTAGCATTAGCGGCAGAGGCGACCGGGGCGAGCGAGGTGCTGCTGCAGCTGTTAGCCCCTGTAGTGTGTCATCACACACAGCCCTGCCCACACAGCAGACACTGAGGGGGCGGGAAGGAGGGGGCAGAGAGAGGGAGGGGGAATACATGTAAGAGGGCACGGTGGGGGGAGGGGGGTGGGGGTCGTGAGAGATGGAGAGAGAGGTAGGGAGGAAGGAGAGGGAGAGAGAGAGAGAGAGAGAGAGAGAGGAAGGAAGGAAGGAAGGAAGGGAGAGAGGGAGAGAGGGAGAGAGTGATGGAGAGGGAGAGAGTGATGGAGGGAGAGAGGGAGAGAGTGATGGAGAGAGAGAGAGTGATGGAGAGGGAGAGAGTGATGGAGGGAGAGAGGGAGAAAGCGCCAGACTCCAGCAACTGAGCTTCCTTTTGATTTGAAAGGGCAGGTTCTCCCTCTCCCTCTCTCCCTCTCTGCCACTTCCCTCTGTTCCGGATCAAAGGGACCGGAGCTCCCCGACACACACCGTCTCAAAGCTTACATTCTCACCCCCATCAAAGGACGCGCTACTCGCGTACCGCCTCGCAAATCCTAAAAGTCATTTGACGGCTTCGTGTTCTTCCAATGTCTTTTTTCTCCTCCTCAGCACAGAGAATGCGGGTGGGAGCACTTGTGTGACTGCAAGGCTCCCTTCCTCTACATTAACAACACGGCATGGTACAGTATTACTGATATGTGTCATACACTCCTCTGATCTGACACGTCTATTATGGGATGGTGAGTAAGATGACTAGGGTGTCACACATGTGCAGGCACACACCGAGAAACAAACACACACACACACACACACAAACGTAGATGCACATGCGTCAACACACTAAAAATTGAGACTTGCTCACACACACACACACACACAAACACGCACACGCACACTGGGCAGCTATTCCTGAAAAGCCATTTGACGACTTTGCATAAAGATGCCAGAAGCATCGTGTTTGACAGAGCTCAGTGAGCACATTAATGGAAATGTTTATTTCTAAATCACTGACAGGGCCCCACAGCTGACACATGTCGTGCCGGTCTTCATGATGGCTAGGGTAGGAGGAGTGTGTGTGTGTGTGTGTCTGGGGTGGGCTGGACTTGAGGAACAGCAATGTGTGTGGGTCTGTAGTACGATGGGCTCAAGGAACACGAATGTAACTGTGTGTATTTGCGCAAAATACACACAGTTTCCGTGCCCATGGCTGGAAAAATGCGTGTCTGAAAAGAACCCCCCCCCCCACACACTCAACACCTCCCCCTTCTTAGTTCTCGACAGGCAGACAGACAGACACAACGCGACCAGTCCGAGATGGCCCCTGAGGTCCCTTGTTACCGGCCTCTGTGTGCGTCCTCTGCGACGGGCGGATATATAAATGCGACACAGGACGGAGGAGGGGGGTGGGGGGGGCGGGGGGGGGGGGGGGGGTGGAGGGGCGCGGCGTGTTCCAGGCGAGGCGATGACGTGCTGACATGACCGTAACTCAGCTGTTGTTTTGTCACGCCGCTCGCCGCGTTGGCCCCCGATGATTCATCGGCCCTCCATCACCGGGCGAGTGGACGTCGCGGACACACGCACGGACGCTCACACACACACTCGTATGCGTGAAACACACACGCGCACACGCGCCACACAAGCAGAGATACACACAAATGCAGTCACACAAACCCACAAGACATGCGGGCACAGACACAATAACTGTAATTCAATGAGACAGAAGTGGACCTAATTTGCAGTGAGTGTGAGGAGTGTGTTGGAAAAGTGTGTGTGCGGGTGTGTTCTACACTGTGCCACGGTCCACAGAATCTAACCCCCCCCCCCCCCTCCCTCCCTTTGTGACTACTAATTAGACTGAGAGGAAATTATAATCCCTGAAATTTACACTTAAGAGACAGAAACGGAAGCTTAGTGAAAAGAAGGAATATTATCATTGGACCGTTTATCACTTCCTGATCCCAAGGGACCATGCTTGTAATTGGCTAATGTGATGCGGCCGGTAATTGGTAGGTAATTGTATTGCTGTAAATGACCTCAGGTGTATTGTTCAATGTATACTGTATGTCTGCGTGTGAGTTTGTAGGGGTGCGTGTGTGAAGCGTGTGTGTGTGTGAGAGAGAGAGAGTTTTTAGGTGTGCGTGTGTTCTTTGGGATCTTGAATGTTTTAGGTGCGTGTGTGTACAGAGGTGTGTGTTTTTTCCGATGTGTGTGTGTGTTTGCAGTTATGTGTACAAGAAAGAAAGGCAGTACGTTTTTGTGTTTGTATGCATACAGTGCAGTGAAGTGTAAGTGGGTATTTTCTCCCACTAATGGCATCTTTAGCAGGAACCGTTTCGATGGAAACCGCGTTGCCACGGAAACACTGCACGTCTCTTTGAATTAGAAAATGTCTTTCTCCATCCCTCACTCTCTTTCTCTCCCACTGTCTCTCATTCTCAATGTCCCTCATTTTCTGTCTCTCTCTTCTTCTCCTTCTTCCAGTCTAGGTTTGTCTCTCTTTTCCCTCTCGGTGTGGTGCTCTGGCCTTCACTCATTCTCTCCTCTACCTTTCCCTCTCTCTCATCTTACTCCCTCCCTCTCTGTCTGTCTGTCTGTCTGTCTCCCACCCTCCTACTTGCTCTCTCTCTCTCTGTCTCTCTCTCTCTCTTTCTCTCTCTCTCTCTCTCTCTCTCTCTCTCTCTCTCTCTCTCTCTCTATCTCTCTCTCTCTCTCTCTCGCTAACTCTCCACTCTCGCCCTCTCTCTCTGTCTTTCCTTCCTTTCTCTCTCTCTCGCTCCCTCTGCTCTCTCTCCTCCTCAATCCTCCATGTCTTTCTCACTCACTTTCTGTCCCCCTCCCTCCCTCCCTCACCCATCTCCATCAGTGCAGCTGCTGTCAGTCAGAGGGCCCAGAGCCAGAGTTGAGACGCGCACTTGGAAGTGGAGACCAGCCTGCCAGCTTGTCTCTCTCCTCTCTCTCTGCCGGAGCAGAGTGTAGATGTTTTGAGAACTCATTTGGAATGGGTGAGACACGCCGAAGGCTGGAAAGTGATGGAAAGCTTGAACGACAGGGCGGAGGACGAAGAGAGACGGGGGGCAAAACGGAGGGAAACAAAGTGAAAAAAGGAGGTAGAGGGGAGGAGCAGAAGAAGGAAGAGAACGTTGTAGACAGGGAATGCGTGTGAGAGATGGGGGGGGAGGGAGGGAGGGACAGAGAGAGAGAGAGAGAGAGAGAGAGAGATAAAGAGGAGAGAGATCTTTACCCCCTCTGGTGTGCTGCTAATACTCAGACCGTGATGCTTCCTGAAAGAGAGCGGAAGAGAGAGAAAGAGAGAGGGAACGAATGAAAAAGACAGCGAGGGAGAGCCTTCCTCAGGTGTGCTGAAGAACGGTTGGACGGAGGGATGGTGCGAACGACAGAATCAAATCGGATGAGCTGGCAGTAGAGGGACAATAAAATGGAAATGAAACGAGGACAAAGTGGAGGCGGACAGAGTTAGGCTTGGGAGAGGAGGGAGGGGGAGAGAGAGAGAGAGCAAGAGAGAGAGAGAGAGAGAGAGAGAGAGAGAGAGAGAGAGAGAGTGAAAGAGAGTGAAAGAGAGTGAAAGAGAGTGAAAGAGAGTGAAAGAGAGAGGAAGAGAGACGGAGAGAGAAATAAAGTCAAGACTTGCCCCCCCCAAAAAAGCTGTCTGACAGGGTTGTGAACTGCATGTCTCTCATTGTGCGTAGTGTTTGACTCGGGTCTGCACTTCAACCCTGTGTGCTTGTTACGAAGAGAGGAGAGGGAGGGGGAGAAGGAGGCGGAGGAGAGAGGGAAACCGAATGTGCAAGGAAGGGTGAGGGGTGAGAGGATGAGTGGAGGGAGGCAGAGAGTACACACACACACACGCATCCTGCCTCAGACACACACACACACACGCATTCTGCCTCAGACACACACACACACACACGTATCCTGCCTCAGACACACACACACGCATCCTGCCTCAGACACACACACACACACACGCATCCTGCCTCAGACACACAAACACACACACGCATCCTGCCTCAGACGCACACACACACACGCATCCTGCCTCAGACCCACACACACACACACGCATCCTGCCTCAGACCCACACACACACGCATCCTGCCTCAGACCCACACACACACGCATCCTGCCTCAGACACACACACACGCATCCTGCCTCAGACACACACACACACGCATCCTGCCTCAGACCCACACACACACGCATCCTGCCTCAGACACACACACACACGCATCCTGCCTCAGACCCACACACACACGCATCCTGCCTCAGACACACACACACACATCCTGCCTCAGACACACACACACACGCATCCTGCCTCAGACCCACACACACGCATCCTGCCTCAGACACACACACACACACGCACACGCATCATGCCTCAGACCCACACACACGCATTCTGCCTCAGACACACACACACACGCATCCTGCCTCAGACCCACACACGCATCCTGCCTCAGACACACACACACACATTCTGCCTCAAACCCACACACACGCACACACATCCTGCCTCAGACGCACACACATGCACACGCATTTGGGCACAGTGAAATTCACACATTTCCGTGTGTATTGGATGGTAATTTTCTGGCCACCTTTTTCTTAAATAAGTGGACATGATTCTTGTGTTCTGAAGTTAGCAAATATCGCAGCCCCCTCACACTCAAATGTATCAACAACACATTTTCCGTAAAGTACGGTAACATAAAAGAAACAATTCCCAATGTTCAGAATAAGGTGAACGAATTCCCTTCAAATTGTAATTGTAGCAGGTGTGCCATTACTGAGGAGCTAAGTACTTTCACCCAACAAATACATCACAATAGAAGACTAGGCTCAACACCTTCATCGCTCAATTCTAAACCACATTAGCTATTGCAACCAAAGGTGTGCTCACACACACACTGCCTTGCACACACACACACACACACAAACACACACACACACTCAGCCACATGCAGATGAACACACACACCAAATAAGCACACCAGCCTGCCAATTCAGACCCCAGTCAGGGTCATGACTAATTGCTTCTTTGGCCATTTTGGATTGGTGGGATCTCGTCCAATCGGGTTGAACAGCTCCTATGTGTCAGTGATTAATTACCGGCATTCTCCATCTCGCTTAACAAGCTTAATCGCCTCCTCGTGACGGAGCTTTCCATTAACCCCGTGGGTCAAAGGTCACAGGCGAAAATGTACTGCTTCCTTTTCTCCTACCCGAACTGTGTATTTTGGGTTAGTCGCTCCCTTTCCGGATTCCTTGCTTCCTTTCTCAAATATGCTTCCAAATATGTTTCCTTTCCTGATTTGTTACTCCCTCTCCGCTGTACTCTACTAGATTCAATTGAATTGCAACACTTTAGACATTCACAATCAAGTTTATTATTATTTTTGGGGGCCATTTCTTTCCTTATTGCGTATTCTCTCCCTTCTTTCTTTTACTTTGTGTTGTTGGCTGTCAGTGAGTTTGAGAACATGGTGGCCCTGAGGGTACTAAACCCTGACCCGGCAGTATCAGCCTGTGGGAGGAACAACGGGACGGGGCAAGGCGGCCATTTTAGAATTTGAGAACGCGGCCCTGCTGCTTCCCCAATGGCCCCCACACGCCTTCCGCTCCCCCTCCTCCCTCCTGTCACTCCATCTTTGGACGGCGCCATCGGCTCGATTGACAGGATGTGAGGGCTGCCAAAGCGCTGGATGTTACAGTGGGAGATCGAAAGAGACAATTAGGCCTGCGCTCCTGATCCTTCAATACACAGTGGCATTTCAGATGCGCTGGGCTGTTGCAGCAACCCTGTGGTTCACACGGGTTTCAGAAAAAGCACTTAGGAGTCTGTGTGTGTTTGTTTCATGTTTCCATCTATACAAAGTACATGGGTTTGCTTTGTGTGTTTGTTTGTGTGTGTGTGTGTGTGTGTGTGTGCAAACAATTGTGTGAAAAGCACATTAGAACTAAGAACCACAAAGACATTGATCTGTCCAAATGAGGTATTCATCACTTGCTCCAGATGTGATTTAGAAGTGGGGAGTCAGATGGCTGAGCGGTGAGGGAGTCGGGCTAGTAATCTGAAGGTTGCCAGTTTGATTCCTGGCCGTGTCAATTGACGTTGTGTCCTTGGGCAAGGCACTTCACCCTACTTGCCTCGGGGGGAAATGTCCCTGTACTTACTGTAAGTCGCTCTGGATAAGAGCGTCGACTAAATGTAAATGTAAATGTTTTAAGGGGCCTAGACTCAGTATCGACGTGAAGGGGCCGAATAGACAGGAGACGAGGAGACGAGACGAGAGGAAGACTTGACGAAGATAATGAAACACCTCAGGTCGTGAAAACAACATTTGAACCATTTTGGACGTGTGGACGAGCAGCTGTCATCTGTTCATCGAACAGACTGCGTTTCGGCCTTCATCATTCTCAGCTATTACGCCCCAAGACCTTTTGTAATTGGAGATCAATGAGCACATGTAACAGACGTACACTCGTCCGACGTTCGACCGCACCCGGGATGGAACCCGCCACCTCCGACATCCCAAGCGCGACCACTACCAGCTACGCCAACGAAAAGCTAGCAGCTTGCCGATAGCCTGTCGCACACCTGAGGAGTGAGGTTTATCCAATCTAAACCGGCTACACAAAGAAACGTAGTTGCGGTAACATGTTCCGGCCATGTCTATTTGTAGACCACGACGATGTTACGAACATGTGTTCGTACAGTACTTTCTCAAAAGCATATGTTGGCATTTGCGTGTACAAGTGTGTAACCTCTGGGATGCCCGGGGGAGGGGGGGGGGGCTGCATGTACAAGCATGATACATCAGTACCCTAGCAACCGTGCGGGCAGAGGGGAGGAATAAGGGGTTGGAGGAGGAGAAGAAGGGGGGAGGCAGTCAGTCCAAAAGGTTAACACTGTGTTTCACAGTCGGCCATGAATGCACATCAATTAATCATTATAGCCAATGACCACTATTTGGTTGCTTTGTACGTTATGGAAATGAATCTGGACCCGGCCGACCAAGAGACAAAAACGATTCATTATTGGTGCTAGGCAACCGTTTGGATTTGTTAACCCTCGTGTTGTCTTAAAGCAAAGCTCACGCAGTACATGAATGAGTCGAGTTCATTACATTGATTCATTTGATAGTAACTTTCGTACACCAATAGCTTGCTTTGTTGAAAAAGGTTTTGGGATTATTCGTTTTACTAGAGGAGAGATCTGTGCCCAAGTTTGCGATTTCACATTTCGGTGCAATTGTTTTCAGCGTCCTAATTGTTCCTCCTGGGCAGCGGAGTGCTTCCTGTGATTAACAATCACATTTCCGAGCACTTTCTCGTTTATGGAATAGAGACATTCTCCAGGTATAACATCACCCCCATTGGCCTGGCCGGGGGCAAAATGAGAGAGGAGCGAGTTTGCGCTCATTTCCTGAACCCAGAATAGAAGAGTAATTCAATCAAGAAGCATGCGGGGTCTTTTCATACAAAGTGTATTTAAATCGTAGAAAAAGCGTCCCGGGATGAGACGTTGTCGGAAATCGGGTCATTGCTAATTAAACAAAGAATATGAGATTAATTAACGCTGTGTGTCTTTGATTAGCGAAAGGGAATGTGATGAGAAAATCTGACGAGCTTTAAAGTGCCAGAGTGACGGCAGCTGGTCCCATTTTATGAAGAATGTCTGTGAGGGGGGGGGGCAGACAGTAGGGAGGCAAGAGAGAGGCGGATGAAAGGTGGAGAAAGACAAGAGGGATGAAGTGGAGAAGCGCAGTATTGGAGAAGTGTGTGTGTGTGTGTTCGCCACTAGCCTACTTGTGTGGCACTGCTTGACTGTACTCTCTCTGTTCCCCCCCCCCCCCCCCCCTCTGTCTCTCTTTCTCTCTGGGAGATCTTTGGCTTACCCGTTCTTCTCAAACAAGCCTCCTCCCCCTCTCCTCTCTGTCTTAGCCCGCCACCTCTCCTCTTTCTCTCTCTCTCTCTCTCTCTCTCTCTCTCTCTCTCTCTCTCTTCTCTCTCTCTCTCTCTGTCTCTCTCTGTCTCTCTCTCTCCATCGTCATCTCCCCTTTACCCCCCCCGTCTCCCTCCCTCTCTTTCAATCCTCCCGCTTGTTTGGCGGAGGGCTGAAGCGTCGCTCTTCCTTGGCCAATCGAATCAGAGACAGGCTTTCATTGGCACGACATGGCGATGAGTTGCCAAATCCTCTCAGCCCTCCCGCCGCTTTACGCTCCCCAACGCCTGCACGTCTATTGCCCAGCACCAAACACTAATACGGCAAGCAGCGGGTGGCCGACAACCTCACAAGCCCCCAGTGACAATCGGAGATAAATCAAGCGCACCCAACACCTCCCACCTAAAGAGGTTTATATCACGTCCCCACCACACACACGCACATCGCCGTCCTCCTCAGGCGTCTGGTCTCCAACACGCGAGGTACGGAACAGACACCTCCGTAATTATATTTGGAACTGTACACATGCATATGAATGCCCATTACATTTCCGCGATGAATCAATTGTTGTTGGAATCACATCGACATAATGGGTGTGCTTTGCGTGGAACATATGGAAGCACGTGGCCTACAGTATGTGTAAAGGTTGGCGAGTCACTGTATTCATGAGTTGGGTTACTCATTCTCCGGGGCGCCAGTGTCACCTCAGGGAGTTGGGCAGGGTGACGGGGGCTTTGTGTAACCGCGGTCGCCGGTTACTGTCTCATCCTCACCCACGGTGAAGAATCCATGCCGAGTGATTCTCTTCGGTTGTAGCTAATGAGATTGGATTCGTTTTGAACTGATGTTGCCTACCAGCCTTCTGTTTGTTATACTGCAACTGGTTCTCCTTTACTGGACTGGGTTAGGCTTACTGAGCCTAGTTTAGCCACCCCTGGTTAATAAAACAAGATGAACACCTTATTGTTGTAAACCCTTTGTTGCAGAGAGAGAGGCAAAAGAAAAATACAGGGGGACTACTAATAAACATATATAAACAAAATGAACAGAAACATCTAAGTATAAACATGTCAAACGTATTAGTCTGAAACTCTCAACACGAACGTCCAATAACAGAACTGGCCTCGCTCACCAGCTGTTGGTCCACCTGCATGGCTGAGAGATTCTCGACAAGCAGGAGGGGGTCAGAAGGTGTCGAACTCGCTGCACAAGTCGAAGACTCGACTCCTCGCTGCTTCCCGGCCTCCCCAGGTGTGGGTAAGCCCTGTGCAGCAGGCCTATGCTAGCCGCCTCCGGGTAACCACGTGTGGTCCAGCCTCTTTCCAGCAAACTCGGTTCTCCACGTTCGTGGCATTGCTAAGATTGTCGTCTTAGCCAGATACATGGCTAGCGATTGTTTTTATGGCTGCCTAACTGCTTCGAAGTCGAGCATCATAGTGCTTGTATACGGTCTGTTTCATTTTCTGTGGACACTTTCCAATGTAATTTGTTGCGCTCTTATTGTGAAATCCCGCCCCCCACCGGCATCACAATCTCACTCCCCTATCCAAAACTCTCAAACTCAAACTCCGTCAAGACAAGCTCCGACAGGAAACCCATCAAGCTTTCTCTGACCCCGGCCACCAGCCTTCGCACGGGTCACAACATAAATTTATGTTTCTAGTCGCCGTCACTGTCGGCCGAGGCACGCCACACGAGAGTGGCGG